>NC_042629.1:80793879-80992113 GCF_901001135.1 Rhinatrema bivittatum
AATAATCTTTTTCTTGCAAAATCTGTTATTATAAATGCATAATTCATTAGTGTGTGCATGGGGGGGGGGGGGGGGGCAGTGTTCAGGGTGTAAGGTTTGCCTAGGGCACCGGCCATGAGCTCCAGGGCAGGGGGTGAAGACATGGAGGGTGTGGCTGACTGGAAGGAGCTGGGCTTATTTGGCGGCCCTGCTGGTTCTTCCTCTCTCTTTTCCAAATCTCCGTTGTTATTATTGGGCAATGTTTGAGAAACTGACTACATCCCCACACTCTTTTGGGTGGCAAGAAATTGAAAAAACATTTTTGGAGGGAAAAGAAATTGCACTTTTGAGTCCTATGGGGCGGATTTTAAGAGCCCTGCTCGCCTAAATCTGCCCAAATCCGGGCGGATTTAGGCGAGCAGGGCCCTGCGCGCCGGTGAGCCTATTTTACATAGGCTCACCGGCGCGCGCAGACCCCGGGACTCGCGTAAGTCCCGGGGTTTTCTGCGGGGGGCGTGTCGGGGGCGGGCCCAAAGCGCGCAGCGTTTTGGGGGCGTGTCGGGAGCGTTCCGGGGGCGGGCCCAGGGGCGTGGCTGCGGCCCAGGGCGGTCCGGGGGCGTGGCCGCGCCCTCCAGACCCGCCCCCAGGTCGCGTCCCGGCGCGCAGGAGGCCCGCTGGCGCGCGGGGATTTACGTCTCCCTCCGGGAGGCGTAAATCCCCCGACAAAGGTAAGGGGGGGGGTGTAGACAGGGCCGGGCGGGTGGGTTAGGTAGGGGAAGGGAGGGGAAGGTGAGGGGAGGGCAAAAGAAAGTTCCCTCCGAGGCCGCTCCGATTTCGGAGCGGCCTCGGAGGGAACGGGGGTAGGCAGCGCGGCTCGGCGCGTGCCGGCTATACGGAATTGATAGCCTTGCGCGCGCCGATCCAGGATTTTAGTAGATACGCGCGGCTACGCGCGTATCTACTAAAATCCTGCGTACTTTTGCTGGTGCCTGATGCGCCAGCAAAAGTACGCCAAATCACGCGGTTTGAAAATCTACCCCTATGCGTGCATGTGTATGCTTCTGCGCGGCCACACAGCCTGAAATCTTCCATCCTGTGCTCGTGCATGTGTGCACTTATCTATTTGTTTATTTAAACATTTTATATGCCGTTCTTCCATTGATAGATCAGAACGGTTTACAAAGTGACATCATAATTAAACGACAAGAGGTGGTATACAAAGCTAGGCATTTATCTATCACATCTGTCAAATCCAGTTTTCTAGTACATATTCTTGCTTTCGTGCTTCTGTATATTCTAAAGTCTCTAAGTTAAATTATGTGCGTTCCTGAACAACCATGTTTTTAACTGGTAAAATCCGCATTTACTCGAACAGAAGAGAATTGTTGCCAATTACCTCCTCAAATGAGAAAATGACCAGTTTAAGCACCCACTAATTTGCCCATTCCTCAAGACCCCCAGGTTACCCAGACCCCTCAAGAATTTCCTTTGTGGCTATAAATCCTTTTATTCAGACTTACACAGTTTGTGAGGAAATGATCTGCTCGCACGTCGCTTTTGCTTGGCTACATACAGTCGTATCGCTCAGCCCCGTCCCGGAACACCCATCACCCTCCCATTATACCTCTTCTTTTCTTGCTGCAAAATATTTGCGCAGGTTTATAAGATTGGCTGACCGTGAATAAGTGATGCATGCGTGTGCTTCTCCCACTTTGGACTTATGTATTGCTTTTAAAATTTACCTTACAGTGCACAGTTTTGGTGCAGGTTTAATTAAATGTGCACCTTTATTAAGAACATAAGAAATTGCCATGCTGGGTCAGACCAAGGGTCCATCAAGCCCAGCATCCTGTTTCCAACAGTGGCCAAACCAGGCCACAAGAACCTGGCAATTATACAAACACCAAGAAGATCCCATTCTATTAATGCAATTAATAGCAGTGGCTATTCCCTAAGTAAACTTGATTAATAGCAGTTAATGGCCTTCTCCTCCAAGAACTTATCCAAACCTTTTTTGAACCCAGCTACACTAACTGCACTAACCACATCCTCTGGCAACAAATTCCAGAGCTTTATTGTGCATTGAGTGAAAAAGAATTTTCTCCGATTAGTTTTAAATGTGCCCCATGCTAACTTCATGGAGTGCCCCTAGTCCTTCCTTTATTCGAAAGTGTAAATAACTGAGTCACATCTACTCGTTCAAGACCTCTCATGATTTTAAACACCTCTATCATATCCCCCCTCAGCCTTCTCTTCTCCAAGCTGAAAAGTCCTAACCTCTTCAGCCTTTCCTCATAGGGAAGCTGTTCTATCCCATTTATCATTTTGGTTGCCCTTCTCTGTACCTTCTCCATCGCAATTATATCTTTTTTGAGATGCGATGACCAGAATTGTACACAGTATTCAAGGTGCGCGCTCACCATGGAGCGATATAGAGGCATTATGACATTTTCCATTCTATTAACCATTCCAGTCCTAATAATTCCCAACATTGATTGCTTTTTTGACTGCTGCAGCACACTGAGCCGACGATTTTAAAGTATTATGCACTATGATGCCTAGATCTTTTTCCTGGGTGGTAGCTCCTAATATGGAACCTAACATCATGTTTAGATTTTAGCTCACATTTTTATGCGCTAAAATGACTTGTAAAGTGGAAAAGGTTTTGGTAACAAAAAATGTGCACTAAATGAAAGGAAAAAATTTTTTTTTGTCAAACTTTCTTGTAGTTATGATGTGATCTTTGCATCGGGCCCTGCAGAAATTCTAAAGAAATTCAAACAAGCTAAGAGCCAGGTGGTCTTCTCAGCAGAAACTCTGATCTATCCTGACCGAAGATTGGACTCAAAGTACCCACCAGTGCAAGAAGGGAAGCGATATCTGGGCTCTGGAGGTAAGAAAAACCAGCAGCAGCATGCAAAAATGGAAAGTGATTAAAAAGAGCTTTCACATGTTACCTATAGATATCACATCCTGTGAACTCCAAGAAGTGGTTGTCTTTGGCATAACGTAAGTATTTAAAGCAATACAGGTTTGGGACTGGGTTCCAGGTAGGAGTTGGATCTACTTTGGCAAGATGTGCATAAAATCACTGCTGGGCAGACTAAATTGCTCATTTTGGTCTTACCTGCTGTCCCTTATTTTAATAAAATGAGAAAAATAGATAAAAACCTGAAAGGATCAACTACAAAGGTTGAGTGTACAACAAGCATGGACACAGTTTAAAAAATACCAACTTAGAAGTGCAGATGTATTCCATGCATTAATAAAGGTAGAAGGAAGGCAAAATGATTACCGGCATGGTTAAAAGGGGGAGGTGAAAGAGTGTTAGCCTAAAGATCTTCATTCAAAAATTGGAAGAAGGATCCTTCAGAAGAAAATAAGAAAAAGCATAAGATTTGGCAAGTTACATGTAAGACACTGATAAGGCAGGCTAAGAGAGAATTTGAAAAGAAGTTGGCCGTAGAGGCAAAAAATAATAATAAAAACTTTTAAAAATATATCCGAAGAAGGAAACCTGTGAGGGAGACGGTTGCACCCTTAGATGATCGAAAGGTTAAAGGGACACTTAAGGAAGATAAGGCCATCATGGAAAGATTAAACAATTTCTTTGCTTTGGTGTTTACTGAGGAGGAGGATGTAGAAATATCCATTCCAGAAACTGTTTTTAAGGCTGAGGATTCAGATGAACTGACCCGAATCACAAAAAACCTGGAAGATGTAGTAAGCAAGATTAACAAACTGAAGAGTAGCAAATCACCTGGACCAGATGTTCTGAAAGAACTAAAAAATTAAATTTCAGACCTATTACAAGTAATTTGTAATCTATCATTAAAATCATCCATTGTACCTGAAGACTAGAAGGTGGCCAATGTAATTCTGATATATAAAAAGGGCTCCAGTGGTGATCCAGGAAACTATAGACTGATGAGCCTGACTTCAGTGCTAGGAAAAATAAAGGAAACTGTTATAAAGAATAAAATCACAGAACATATAGATAGATGACCTAATGGGATACAACCAGCATGGATTTACCAAAGGGAAATCTTGCTTCACAAATCTGCTATATTTTTTGAAGAGGTGACTAAACATGTGGATAAAGGTGAACCTGTAGATGTGATGTATTTGGACTTTAAGAAGATGTTCAACAAAGTCCCTCATGAGAGGCTTCTGAGAAAAACTAAAAAATCATGGGATAGGAGGCGATGCCCTTTTATAGATTGCAAACTGGTTAAAAGACAGGAAACAGAGAATAGGATTAAATGGTTTTGTTTTCATAGTGAAAAAGGGTAAATAGTGGAGTGCCTCAGGGATCTGTACTTGGACCGGTGCTTTTCAATATATTTATAAATGATCTGGAAAGGAATATGACGAGTGAGGTTATCAAATTTGCTGATACAAAATTATTCAGAGTAGTTAAATCACAAGCAGACTGTGATACATTACAGGAAGACCTTGTGAGACTGGAAGATTGGGCATCCAAATGGCAGATGAAATTTAATGTGGACAAGTGCAAGGTGTTGCATATAGGGAAAAATAACCCTTGCTGTAGTTACACGATGTTAGGTTCCATATTAGGAGCTACCACCCAGGAAAAAGATCTAGGCATCATAGTGGATAATACTTTAAAATCATCGGCTCAGTGTGCTGCAGCAGTCAAAAAAGCAAATAGAATGTTAGGAATTATTAGGAAGGGAATGGTTAATAAAACGGAAAGTGTCATAATGCCTGTGTATAGCTCCATGGAGAGAGCGCACCTTGAATACTGTGTACAATTCTGGTAGTCGCATCTCAAAAAAGATATAATTGCGATGGAAAAGGTACAGAGAAAGTTGACCAAAATGATAAAGGGAATGGAATGGCTCTCCTATGAGGAAAGGCTGAAGAGGTTAGGGCTGTTCGGCTTGGAGAAGAGACGGCTGAGGGGGGATATGATAGAGGTTTGAAAAATCATGAAAGGATGTGAACAGGTAAATGTTAATAGATTATTTAATCTTTCCGATAATAAACTAGGGGCAGTCCATGAAGTTAGCAAGTAGCACATTTAAAACAAATTAGAGAAAATTATTTTTCATGCAACTTACAATTAAGCTCTGGAATTCATTGCCAGAGGATGTGGATAAGGCAATTGGTGTAGCTGGGTTTAAAAAAAAAAGTTTTGGATAAGTTCCTGGAGGAGAAATCTATAAACTTCAATTAATCAATAAGCAATAGTCATTGCTTGTTACCAGCATTAGTAACATAGGATCTATTGACTGTTTGGGTACTTGCCAGGTACATGTGACTTAGATTTGTCACTTTTGGAAACAGGATGCTGGGCTTGATTAACTCTTGGTTTGACCTAGTATGACATATCTTTGTTTTATGAGTGAGAAGGTCGGGGGTGTATGTGTGTAAAATGTGAGTGAGGAGGTTGGAGGGGGTGTAGTGCTGTGAGTGAGGAGATGACAGTGGGTGAAGGGATGTGAGTTAAGTGGTGGGAGGGGGAGAAGGGATATGAGTGAGGAGGTTGAAGGGGGTGTAAGATTTATTTTATTTTTTTATTTAACATTTTGGGGTAGATTTGCAAAGGGATACATGCGTAACCCCCGAAAACCTACCCCTGCGCACGCCGAGCCTATTTTGCATAGCATAACAGCGCGTGCATGTTATAAAATCGGGTGTACATGTGTGCGTGCCGGGTAGTGTGCACAAATGTAGCCCACGCGCGCTTCCTTAAAAATCTACCCCTTTATGTATACCCTCATTCCAAAAGAAGATAACTGTTTACAAAAGCATCATAGGTAAACACAATATCAAAACATGTTTACTAGATTGTTAAACTAGTAATTCATGATGAATTAGTTCCTTTTAAATAACATTCACGAGGGAGTCAGAGTAGTCTTAATACTCTTTAAGGGGTAACGCTGAAAACCTGCCTATTTTGCATAGGCTCGGCGGCACACGCAAGCCCCGGGATGCGCGCATGTCCCGGGGCTTTGATCTTAGTGTTTGTTGTGGTGTGTGTGGCTGGAGAGTCCCACCAAATAAGCAGGCCTCCCTCCTGTACCTCATCCCCATCCCTCCCTCCTGTACCTCATCCCTCCCTCCTGTACCCCATCCCCATCCCTCCCTCCTGTACCTCATCCCCAGCCTCCCTCCTGTACCTCATCCCCATCCCTCCCTCCTGTACCCCATCCCCAGCCTCCCTCCTGTACCTCATCCCCATCCCTCCCTCCTGTACCCCATCCCCAGCCTCCCTCCTGTACTTCATCCCCATCCCTCCCTCCTGTACTTCATCCCCATCCCTCCCTCCTGTACCTCATCCCCATCCCTCCCTCCTGTACCCCATCCCCATCCCTCCCTCCTGTACCCCATCCCCAGCCTCCCTCCTGTACCTCATCCCCATCCCTCCCTCCTGTACCCCATCCCCAGCCTCCCTCCTGTACCTCATCCCCGGCCTCCCTCCTGTACCCCATCCCCATCCCTCCCTCCTGTACTTCATCCCCATCCCTCCCTCCTGTACCTCATCCCCATCCCTCCCTCCTGTACCCCATCCCCATCCCTCCCTCCTGTACCTCATCCCCCATCCCTCCCTCCTGTACCCCATCCCCATCCCTCCCTCCTGTACCCCATCCCCCATCCCTCCCTCCTGTACCTCATCCCACCCTCCTGTACCCCATCCCCATCCCTCCCTCCTGTACCTCATCCCCATCCTCCCTCCTGTACCCCATCCCCATGCCTCCCTCCTGTACCTCATCCCCATGCCTCCCTCCTGTACCCCATCCCCATCCCTCCCTCCTGTACCTCATCCCCATCCCTCCCTCCTGTACCTCATCCCCATCCCTCCCTCCTGTACCTCATCCCCATCCCTCCCTCCTGTACCTCATCCCCAGCCTCCCTCCTGTACCCCATCCCTCCCTCCCTCCTGTACCCCATCCCCCTCCCTCCTCCTGTACCTCATCCCTCCCTCCTGTACCTCATCCCCATCCCTCCCTCCTGTACCTCATCCCCAGCCTCCCTCCTGTACCCCATCCCCATCCTCCCTCCTGTACCTCATCCCCATCCCTGGTCCTGTCTGCTCTCATTCCCTTTTCCTTAACCTTGAATCTTCCTTTCTCCATCCACCGCTCCTCTCTCTCCTCCCAGCCCCAATGACTAAGATCTCTCTTCCTCTAATAAAAAGTAAATGAATTAGCCCGAGACAGAATTGTCAGAAAACAACTTCATTTTTATAAATAAAAAGTCCATTATTTAAACTGCAGGTATTTGCAAAATTATGCAAATTTGCCACTGAATGTAGAAAACCCTGGCAGAAGGAAGCAGGCAGTGAGTTGTAGCCCCGCGGGTGAGGTGGGCTCTGCTTCATCCTCTCCTGCTCTTTCTGCTTCCAGGCTTCATAGGATATCTTTCTGGTATCCGGAAACTGGTGGATGAGTGGGATGGATCGGATCATGAGAGTGACCAACTTTTTTATACAAAGATATTTTTGGACCCTGCAAAGAAGGTTGGTAGCTTGAGGGGAAGAGTCTGGTATTGAAGAGATAATGTGGGGATAAGCTTGTGAAGAGAGAATGATTGCATCCGTTCTGCACAGCTGGACCCAGCCTTTGCAAACTACATCCCTTGCCTACACACAGCTTATGAATAAATCTTTTCATTATCCTGGAAGCCAGACCTCCAGTAGTGTGGTGCATACCTGAATTATGGAGAAAAGGCTAAGTCAAAGATCAGTAATGTCTAATGGAGCTGAGTGAGGTAGGTGGAAGAGAGAAGAGATGGATAGTACATGCAACGAGCTGTACTGAGGAAGGAAGCATGGGATGGGGGAGAGAAGTCTGGGAGGGGGTTCTGTACTGGACAAATCTAGTGAGGTGGTGATACATGAGATGGAGGAAAGCAGTAAGGGAAGCTCCATAGAAAGGTGCAGTGCAGTGACAAGGGTAGTGAGAGGATGATGCACACAGCATGGGGAGGGAACAGCGTCACACATGGCATGGGGAGGGTAGTGAGAAGATGATGCAGGAGATGGTGGAAAGCATCAAACAAGGGTAGTGAGAAGTTATGCACACAGCATGGGGAGGGAACAGCGTCACACAGGGCATGGGGAGGGTAGTGAGAGGATGATGCACACAGCATGGGGAGGGAACAGCGTCACACATGGCATGGGGAGGGTAGTGAGAGGATGATGCACACAGCATGGGGAGGGAACAGCGTCACACAGGGCATGGGGAGGGTAGTGAGAGGATGATGCACACAGCATGGGGAGAGAACAGCGTCACACATGGCATGGGGAGGGTAGTGAGAAGATGATGCAGTAGATGGTGGAAAGCATCAAACAAGGGTAGTGAGAAGTTATGCACACAGCATGGGGAGGGAACAGCGTCACACAGGGCATGGGGAGGGTAGTGAGAGGATGATGCATACAGCATGGGGAGGGAACAGCGTCACACAGGGCATGGGGAGAGTAGTGAGAGGATGATGCACACAGCATGGGGAGGGAACAGCGTCACACAGGGCATGGGGAGAGTAGTGAGAGGATGATGCACACAGCATGGGGAGGGAACAGCGTCACACAGGGCATGGGGACGGTAGTGAGAGGATGATGCACACAGCATGGGGAGGGAACAGCGTCACACATGGCATGGGGAGGGTAGTGAGAAGATGATGCAGGAGATGGTGGAAAGCATCAAACAAGGGTAGTGAGAAGTTATGCACACAGCATGGGGAGGGAACAGCGTCACACATGGCATGGGGAGGGTAGTGAGAGGATGATGCACACAGCATGGGGAGGGAACAGCGTCACACAGGGCATGGGGAGGGTAGTGAGAGGATGATGCACACAGCATGGGGAGGGAACAGCGTCACACATGGCATGGGGAGGGTAGTGAGAGGATGATGCACACAGCATGGGGAGGGAACAGCATCGCACATGGCATGGGGAGGGTAGTGAGAGGATGATGCACACAGCATGGGGAGGGAACAGCGTCGCACATGGCATGGGGAGGGTAGTGAGAGGATGATGCACACAGCATGGGGAGGGAACAGCGTCGCACATGGCATGGGGAGGGTAGTGAGAAGATGATGCACACAGCATGGGGAGGGAACAGCGTCGCACATGGCATGGGGAGGGTAGTGAGAAGATGATGCACACAGCATGGGGAGGGAACAGCGTCACACATGGCATGGGGAGGGTAGTGAGAAGATGATGCACACAGCATGGGAAGGGAACAGCGTCACACATGGCATGGGGAGGGTAGTGAGAGGATGATGCACACAGCATGGGGAGGGAACAGCGTCACACATGGCATGGGGAGGGTAGTGAGAGGATGATGCACACAGCATGGGGAGGGAACAGCGTCACACATGGCATGGGGAGGGTAGTGAGAGGATGATGCACACAGCATGGGGAGGGAACAGCGTCACACATGGCATGGGGAGGGTAGTGAGAGGATGATGCACACAGCATGGGGAGGGAACAGCGGCGCATATGGCATGGGGAGGGTAGTGAGAGGATGATGCACACAGCATGGGGAGGGAACAGCGTCACACATGGCATGGGGAGGGTAGTGAGAGGATGATGCACACAGCATGGGGAGGGAACAGCGTCACACATGGCATGGGGAGGGTAGTGAGAGGATGATGCACACAGCATGGGGAGGGAACAGCGTCACACATGGCATGGGGAGGGTAGTGAGAGGATGATGCACACAGCATGGGGAGGGAACAGCGTCACACATGGCATGGGGAGGGTAGTGAGAGGATGATGCACACAGCATGGGGAGGGAACAGTGTCACACATGGCATGGGGAGGGTAGTGAGAAGATGATGCACACAGCATGGGGAGGGAACAGTGTCACACATGGCATGGGGAGGGTAGTGAGAAGTTATGCACACAGCATGGGGAGGGAACAGCGTCGCACATGGCATGGGGAGGGTAGTGAGAGGATGATGCACACAGCATGGGGAGGGAACAGCGTCACACATGGCATGGGGAGGGTAGTGAGAGGATGATGCACACAGCATGGGGAGGGAACAGCGTCACACAGGGCATGGGGAGGGTAGTGAGGGGAGGGAACAGCGTCACACAGGGCATGGGGAGGGTAGTGAGAGGATGATGCACACAGCATGGGGAGGGAACAGCGTCACACATGGCATGGGGAGGGTAGTGAGAGGATGATGCACACAGCATGGGGAGGGAACAGCGTCGCACATGGCATGGGGAGGGTAGTGAGAGGATGATGCACACAGCATGGGGAGGGAACAGTGTCACACATGGCATGGGGAGGGTAGTGAGAGGATGATGCACACAGCATGGGGAGGGAACAGTGTCGCACATGGCATGGGGAGGGTAGTGAGAGGATGATGCACACAGCATGGGGAGGGAACAGCGTTGCACATGGCATGGGGAGGGTAGTGAGAGGATGTTGCACACAGCATGGGGAGGGAACAGTGTCACACATGGCATGGGGAGGGTAGTGAGAGGATGATGCACACAGCATGGGGAGGGAACAGCGTCGCACATGGCATGGGGAGGGTAGTGAGAAGATGATGCAGGAGATAAGGATAGTGAGGTGCAAGTGCAGTGACAGGATAACTGTTTTGCTGTTCCCCTCCTTGTTCTGCTTTCTAAACACTTGAATTTTTGTTGTTCCAATAACCGACACACAATAGAAACTGTCAGTCTCACACTCTGTCTCAGGACCTTCTTCCCTGCTGAAAAAGCCTTGTTACCTCCAGTGATCCAAATTTTCAAAATTGAGATACCCGCTGAACCTATTTAACTCCATCCACAAGTCCAAAATTTCTAAATTGGGCAGGAGTGATCACCGGATGTTCTGCCACACCTATTGGTATATAAAAATGGCACCAGCTGGCCCTTAGCCGGCACCATTTTGTTGTACTGTGTAAGGCCACACAGGAAACCCTGCAAAAAAAGACACTTGGTATTAGATCTGTTGTAATGTTAGTTTGGTGTGGGTTTGTCCCTTGGAAAGTCATAAGTAAATTGAATTATAGTATAGTAAACTTCTCAACACTAGCTTGCTAGTGCTCAAACAGAAACAACCCTACCTATGAAAAAGTAACACTGCAAATGTAACACCAGACCCTAAAACAGCAATACACCTCCTATTAGGAAAAAAGAACAAGCCAGGCTGTTATAGATCATTACACAGAAACTATCTGCTAGCAGAACATCCAGCCTTGGTCACACATGAAAAACATAGACAGACCTTCACCAAATACAAAATAGACACCATAAAGTATAATTAGAAACATTGTAGACAGAAACCAAAGTGAAAAACTGCAACAAGCCAGACTCTGTATGCAGTGCAACAGTGAAAAAACAGAAGCATTGCCATTCCTCATAAATCAAACAATAAAATCAAGAAATACAAGTCAATGGTAATAGTAAAACCATACTAATAATAACATTATTTCCAAAGAACTAATCAATAGAATAATATCCAATAATTAAGAACTCATAAGAAGTTTAAAATATTTTTCAATCACCAATAAAATATTTTAAAATAGCAGATAGCAGAACCTGAGCAGGTGCCACACACACACACACACACACACACACACACACACACACACACACACACACACACACACACACACACACACACAAATATATATTCATACACACACACACACACACACTGGCTCTCATTCATACGCATACATACACACAAAATTACCTTAGGAAGGATTCCATTCACACACACACACACACACACACACACACACACACACACACACACACAAAACTAAGGCAGGTTCCCATTCTTTTTCTCTTTGTCACTCACCCACACATACAAAAACCAAGGCAAGCTCCTATTCAAACACAAACATGCATAAAACCTGAGCAGGTGCCTATTCACACACACACACACACACACTCCCGGCAAGCTCCTATTCCCACACATGCACACAATGGGGCCGATGCAGTAAATATGCGCAGAACAGTCAGTGCCTGCTTTCTTAACGCGCCCCCAGGCGCCATGCAATATTTAAATTAGGGGGTCGTGTTAGTAAGGAGGCGCTAGGATCGTTTGCGTGCCCCTAGTGCCTCCTTGCTAACCGGAACCCGATCGGCGTTGGCTGCCGCTGGTTAGGAAAACAGACGCTGAGTTTATCAGTGAGGGTTATCCTAAACGCTGCACAGCCAAGGGGTTCAGGAAATGCATGCGTGTCCGCGGAGCGTCCGTTTCCTGCACTTGACTGCCGGGGGTTTGTTATTTTTTTTAACTTTATTTTGTTTAGTTTTTCTCCTAATTATTATCGCAACAATATTAAGTAGGAGGAAAAATGCAACGATATTAAGTAGGAAGCAGGTTAGAAAAGCAGTTCTTTCTGCTTTTCTGTACTAGTTTAAGAGCGCTCAGCATTTATGCCTGCTCCAGGCAAATTTCTGATCGCTAAATGTGCATCCTGGACACACACATATATTTTTTTGCATCCCGAGTGAATGACTAATAGCCTCAATCACATTAATTAGCACCTATACAACCCTCGGCTGAGCGCACTGTATTGCATTGGCCCCAATATCTATGTGCATTCTCAGTCTTTCACAGAACATAAACATGTGCACATGTATACACAAACATACAGGCTCTCATTCACACACAAACACAAAACCCAGTCAGGCTCTCTTTCATACTCACACATAAAAACTGGCAGGCGCCTATTCACATATACACACTCACACAACCCAGGCAGGCTTTTTCACACTCATATACACACACGATCTCATTCACTCACACAGATCCCAGATAGGCACTCATTCATACACACACATGCAGACAACCCAGGCAGGCTCTATTTCATACACACATGCACACAAAATCCTCTGCAGGCTTTCATTCATACATGTACACATAACACAGGCAGGCTCTCATTCACATACACACACACACACACACACACACACACACACACACACAATATACTAGGGCAGGTTCTCATTCATAAACACACACACATACATAACCCAATCAGGCTCCGATTTTCATACACCCACACACACACACACACACACACACACACACACACACACACGTGCTCCCCAGGCAGGCTTTCATACACACATACACAATCTAGGCAGGCTCCAATTTATACATACACTGCCCAAGCAGGTTCACATTTTCACTCGCCCACAAACTCACAACCCAGTCAAAAATTTTTCTCACACAAACATACACACACACCCCAAGCAGGCTCTCTTTCTTTCTCTCTCTCTCTCACACAGTCTATAATTTACCCACATGTGTGGTTACATACACCCACGGGCTCTCCTTCACCCATACACACAACCTAAACAAGCTCTTCGCCCCCACACACATACATAACCCAGGCAGGCTTTCATTAATACACACACACACAACCCAGGTACGCTCTCTCTCTTTCACTCACACATGGACACACACATACACTATAGTTTACTAGCATGCAGACCCACACATATACAGATTCTCCTTCACAGACACACACAGGTTCTTCTTCAAACACACACATACAACCCAAACAAGCTGTTTCACTCACACACGCACACAGGATCTCATTCACACATGCACAGAACCAAGACATGCTCTCTTTCATACAAACACACACATGCAGACAACCCAGGCAGGCTCTCATTTATACCCACAGACAAAACACATGCAGGCTTTCATTCATATATGCACAAACATGCAAAACACAAGTCTCATTCACACACACATACATAAAATAATCAGGCATCCATTTTCACACACACACAACACCTAGGCAGGCTCCCATTTCCAGCTATGCACTCACAACCTAAGCAGGCTCCCATTTTCTTTCTCTCTCTCTCTCTCTCTCTCACACACACCACACACACACACACACACACACACACACATATCCATGCACACAAATATACAGATTTTCCTTCACAGACACACAAAGGTTCTCCTTCACATAGTGTTACCCTCCATGGACCTCTCTCGACAGCAGGCCGACCCCGATGAAACACCTCATCCACGCCGGTCCCTCAAAGACACCGCCGAACGCCGCTATGCCGCGGTTGAGACGAGCTGCCGCGGGATTTCTTAGGCATGAGCAGTAACTTTCTTCTTAAAGGGCCCGCGGCAGGAATTCCTGATGGCACAGGAGATGGACGTCATCAAGCTGCCCTTATTTAGGGGCAGCTCAATCTGCTATCTGTGCCTCATCTACAGGTCCCCTGTCTGTCACGTTTTTCTGCTGGTTGCCTATTCTGCCCTGATTCGGGCCGTGCTCTGGACTCTTCTCTGCTTGCCGCTGCCCAGATTCGGACTGTGCCGGTCAGCCCTTGTACCAAGCCCCTAGTCTTCAAAAGGATAGTCCACCTGCTGAAGGCAAGAACCTTTAGGGCATCTCCGAAGGACCTTACATCTTGTCATAGCCCAAGGGTCCACCTAAATACACACAGACAGGTTTTTTTTTCACACACACACATACAACCGAAGCAGGCTTTCACTCACAAACACACACACGTGCACACACACACACACACACATAACCCAGGCATGCTCTCATTCATACCAATATGCACACGAAACACACGCACACCCTTGCGCACACACACACAACATAGTTAGGGTCTCATTTACACACACATCCATAACCAATTAAGCTCCCATTTTGATACACAGAAACACAATCTAGGCAGGCTCTCATTTTCTCTCTCTCTCTCACACACACACACACACACACACACACACACACACACACACACACACACACCACAAAACCCCCTGGCAGGTTCTCAAAGGTGCATACATACCACCACCCACAAGGAGGCTCCCACTCTCACTCACACACACACACACACACACACACACACAACCCAGGCAGGCTCTCGTACACATAAACACACATCCACACTATAATTTACCCATGTGTGTGCGCACACACACATATAGACTCTCCTTCATATACAGTTTCTCTTTCATACGTACATAGTTTCTCCTTGACGCACACAATTAGAGCAGACTCTTTCAAACCCACACAAGTTCTCCTTCACTCAGACCACAACCCATGCAGGCTTTCATTCACACACACACACACACACACACACACACACACACACACACACAACCCAGGCAGGATCCCATGCACACAGAACCCAGACAGGCACTTGTTCATATACACACACATGCAGACAACCCAGGCTAGATTCACATATGCACACAAAAACACACATAGGTTTTCATTCACACACAAAACCCAATCAGGCTCCCATTTTCACACAAACCCAACCTAGGCAGGCTCCCATTTTCAAATATGAACTCACAACATAAGCAAGCTCCCATTTTCACACACACACACACACACACGGCAGGTTCCTAATCACGCAAACAGGCGCACACACACACACACGGCAGGTTCCTAATCACGCAAACAGGCGCACACACACACACACACACGGCAGGTTCCTAATCACACAAACAGGCACGCACACACACACACACACACGGCAGGTTCCTAATCACACAAACAGGCACACACACACACACGGCAGATTCCTAATCACGCAAACAGGTACACACACACACACGGCAGGTTCCTAATCACAGAAACACACACACGCACACACGGCAGGTTCCTAATCACAGAAACACACACACGCACACACGGCAGGTTCCTAATCACACAAACAGGCACACACACAGCAGGTTCCTAATCACAGAAACATGCGCGCGCGCACACAACCCAGGTAGGTTTTCATTCACACACACCATCCAGGCAGGCTCCCATTCTCTCGCACACACACGTCGACAACCCTGGCAGTATCTCATTCCTCTTTCACACACTGTCCAAGGAGCTCCATCTTTTTACCAACAGCCCCACCATGGTGTATCTGCTACTGCTGCTCTTTCCTATTTGGGAAAATGCAGGAGCCTTTCTACCGCTCCTTCGTGTGTGCTGAGCTTGCAGGAAATCAGCAGAGGTAGTGCCAGTCTCGTGAGGTCTGAATACCAGAGAGCCAGCACACGAGAAGGAACAAATGAACTCCCGTTCTACAGCCTGATGGGTAATGAGCCTCTTTTTCCCCACTGCCAGTAGCATGGGGTTCATTGCTTCTCTTCTACTTCTTTTTTTAACACTTGTGGGCCTGTCTTCATTCTTCAGCCACCCATTGGATGGAGTTCACCAGTGACTGCATGGATCCCTTCTCACCGCCCCATGCAGTTGCAACGTGTGCTGAGCCTGGGAGACACATTGGATGAGGAAGGGGGTGATGCAGAGATGGGGAGGTGCCATGAAGGGGGGCTGTCTGGAATAAGAGTAGTAAGGGCATTATGTACAGGATGGGATAGAGCAGTTAGGAGATGATGTGAAAGTCTGACACTGATTTGCAAATTAATAATTTTAATTAGGTGTAAATCAATATTTTTGTTTCTTTTCTTTTTTAGGAAAAATTCAATATTAGTATAGATCACAGATGTCGAATCTTCCAGAATCTGTATGGAGCGCTAGGTATGAAAGACTCTGTAATTCAGATCACTGGAGAGAAGGAGGTGGGGAAAAGGAAGTCATGGACTTGATAGCAGGGTTTTTTGTCTTTAAGATTTTATTTTAATGTCTGCAATGTAAGCAACACATGTATATTTGTGTCTTTGTATCTTGTATTCTGTCACTTAGTTGCTCTGAGAAAGTGTGGGAGCTCGTCTGATTCTCACCCACTCCAGTCACAGTTTTTTAATGTAATGTATAATGTATATATTTATTTTATTTATTTAAATGATTTTATATACCGACAACCGTTTGCACATCGTGTCGGTTCACATGTAACTTACAACCAAAGTATATATAGGCATTGCCTATACAAAGAAAGCAGTAACAGAAAAATAACTAGATAAATTGAAGAGGGAGGGATTCAGATGAGGAGTGACAGAGGAGGGGGGGGGGAATATATAATGTATATAATGTGATGTATAGACTGTTTCCCCTTTGGAGGAAGATTCCTCAAATAAGGGTCACCACAGCAGGCAATTAAACCTGATTTTAGTAATTGACTAATTTTACTCCTATTACAGGTCACTGACAAATTAACATAAAACTGAATAAATTTAAGGGTTTTACATTTTGGTTACGCATACTCACTCCTTAAACAGCTTTTAAAAACTTTAGCAACTCAATAAAATTAAGATGTAATTCTGCCTGAAATGTGCACACCTGGTGCAAGAGGCTGCTGGCTTTCAGTCTCTGAAGGGCAGAATGACAGACCTGACAGTGTGGAGAAGCAGGATCACCTGGAAGTGTAGCTAGGACCTGGTCACTAGCTGATGCCTTTTCCTTTTACATAGAGGATGTGTCTGCAGGAGGGCAGGCTTAGGAATGGAAATGGCTGCTGGACATGAGGATTGCTTGGTAACTTGCCGGTCTGGTGCAAAGGTAGTGAATCTCATGCACCCCTCACTGTGCTGTGGATAGAGTTGGCAACTTTTCTATGGAGCAAGACCAGCCATTTTGGGGGGAGGGTGCCAGCTGGCTGCCTCCCCACCCCACTTTTGATTTTTTTCCTAGGCAGATTCTGCCTGCCTTTGGGGCTCAGTTTCACTCTCCTCTTCCTGTGTGACTCCCAGGAGGACAGCGAGAAGCAGCAACAAGAGAGGCAGAAGAGGAGGAGAGTCAAACTGAGCCCTGAAAAAAAACAGGCAGGGGATTGGGCACTGCCACCACCGATTGGCCCCTGGCCTTGCCTGACCGGGTTTTACCCTTGTAACTGGACGCTGGGCAGTTGGTCACCGTAGCTGTGGAGAAAGCTGACTGCTGCAGTACCCTTGGGTACTAATGAGGTAGGAAGAGTAACTTTAAGCTTTTAAGTAGGACACTGAAATGCAGAATCTGCAGGATTGCATTGCCGGTCCATGCGCAGGACCCCAGATGTTGGCTGAGCTGAAAAGCTTCAATGAATGGATGCAGGGAAGAGGACCGTAGATTTGTTAAGGAATTAGGAAGCATTTTGAGGAAAGGGGTGGCTAGTCCAATGGGATAGGTCCACCTTAACCAGGGCGGCACTGGGCTGCAGGTGCTAACATTGAAAAATGAGGTGGAGCAGCTTTTAAACCATTTCACTGGGGAAAGCCGAGAGTGGCTCAGCAGCGCATGCTTCAAAGGGAGGCATCTTCAAAGGATATTGGCAAAACAAGGAAGTTAAAATATCCCAGTAAAGAGACTGTGGTAAAAGCTGCATTTAAATAAAGAGCACACACACATGAATAACTTAAATCCCTATATCTGCTAATAATGGCAGCCCTAACAAATCATTTACAGGGAATAAATATCATTTATACATTCACATTTACCTTTTAATTTTTTATATCAAACATTTTATCCCAAACGTATACAAAATGTGTGGAAAGAATTTCATCATTCTTAAAATATACAAGGGCAGCCACCTAAATCAAAGGTGACTATGATGCATGCAGCGAATCCTACCTCACGAATAAAACCCCAAAATGCAGACATTCCTATTACATGAGATGAAAACTAACACATCAGCTGTACAGCAGCATAAATAACGAATGAATGCCTCTAATCATACAGGATACATCAATAAATTCCATGTAGATCATTTCTTCTCTTCTCCCACAAATACCCAGGCTAAACAGGAATACAATTGTACCAGGAAAAAGCCTGTTCCAGCAATCCACGTCACTCCAGGACTTTGGGAGGTGATAGGCGGAAAGGGTCTGTTACATTTCATGGCTCGTGGCTAAGGCCCTGCAAGTTGTGACAGTCACCTGACACCGGCCCCTCTCCTTTGTGACAGGTCACCACCATTGCCGCTCACTTCTCCCAGAACCTCCCCTACGCCCGTGAGTACTGGACTGCATGCAACTTATAGGGCCTGTGACGGGAAACCACTCATGGATCCCACTGATGACATTGCCTCTTCTAGCCTATAAAGGCCCTGCCAGGATCTCTTCTCTTTGAGTCAACAATGGGTCACCTATAGTCTTGTAGTGTGAGTTGCTTCTCCTGCATTTCCCTCCAGCCTTGTCTTCTCCATCTCTCCAGCCCAGTCTGCTCCATCTTTCCAATCTAACCACCTCGCCTCTCCACTTTAGCCTGCCTAGACTCCTCCACTCCACATCAGTCCTCCTCCTCGCCTACCCGTGGACTGACTTCTGGACTTGACCTCAGTTTGGACTCTGATCATTTTTGCCTTCCTCCTGCCTCAGACCTCAGCCTGGATTCTATCATTGCCTCCTGCCTGTTTCCAATCTTAGCCCAAACATCGAGCACTCTTGCCTGCTACCCAACTCTGGACCTACACTCTAGGCTTTTCCTGAGAGACTCTTGCTGAAGATCTGCTGGCCCCTGGAACCTGAGGGTTCAACCCAAGGGGAAAGGGGCTACTATAGGTGAAACTCCTGACCTGTCTTTCCCTTGTTTATTTATTTATTTATTTGCAATTTTTGTATACCGACATTCGTTAGGAGAACATCACATCGGTTTCCATGTAACATAAAGTAGCCAACTGGGCTTTACAATGAAACTGATAGGCGAAATTGTTTAGGTCTACCAGCTTTTGGAGAGTATCTGCAGGGCTCTCTCTGTAAGTTCAGCCAACCTCACCTCAGCAACAAGGATCCACGAGTCATACAGGGGCCACTTTCCTGGATGATTGTCCACTGGTGATGCTCCAGGCCATGACTCTGCAAGCGTTGTCTCAGTGGATGGACTGTAATGATACTGCTGATCTGGTCAGAATTCAGCTCTAGGCAGGAATCTATCCATCCTACCATGGGTTATGGTCTTATGTCCATGGCTGACAAATACACTGTATAATATTTTCTACCAGCTCTCCTTGAAGTATTGCCAAACTAACTGATGATAAAAACTACTGCATGTCTCAGCACTACTCCGAAATGGTGGTTTTCTTGTGTCTTATCCATATTTCCTGTTTCACCACTTTGTACATCATTCTCTCTCACATGTGGGATTATTCTCCAAACCTAGCATATTCCAGTGGATGCCCAGAATAACAAAATCAGCATTAGTGTCATGTAAATAAAATCAATTATATAATAATTCGGATAGCAAGCAAACACTACTGTAAAATTAATACCAAGTTAGATAAGATTATGAGTGCCCCAAAAGCAGACCCGTATCCATAAGGCCTGTAGATCCTATGTCCAGTGTATACTGCATCTAGAAACTAAATCTGGGCTGATGCCAGGTGTTTTCCTGCCCTCAGCTCCCCCTTAGCAAACAGAGCAGCAAGGACAAGATTTTAACTCCCTAACTGCCAGCTTGATTGCATTCACAATTAGTTAATCCCTCCATCTTGTATTTTGTATTTCTCCGTCTGTGACCTTGAAATTTTCAGGCTGCTTCTTATCAGACTAGGAGAAGGGAGGGCTGTAAAGAGAGGGCTTAAATTTAAACTTCTGACTTTAACATTTAGTCATGTATGAGGAGGGACCAGAACATTTAAAAACCTTATTATTGTGGTATACGCCATAGACTGTTAAGATGGGAAGGAACCTCTTTATTATTTGGGCCTGAGGTTAAAGCAGCCAGATTACTGGAGACCAGGAATGAAGCCCTTTCTTGGGTCACCCCCTCCCAGCAGAGATCTGGCAGCTGTGGGACTTTGTTTCGGGAAGCTTTTAACTAAATAGTTCAGTTTTATTTATTCATTTATTCTGTTTGTTTTAAAATTTCTGTGCTTTCTGTGAACCGCCCAGATCAGGTATCTGGTAACTGGGTGGGGAAGAATGACTGTAAATAAATTATGCACATATTTTCATCTCATTTATGTGAGCCGTTATAAAATTACCAGTATATAGGACAATTTTCCAAAGTCTGTAGCTAGTTGCAAAGTGTGTGGGTATTTTTACCCATAAAATTTGCACCAATTCTAAAGGGAAATTAGTCTTGTACTTTCCTTTTCAAAACTGCCTAAAGAAACTGCACCTGCAGAGATCAACACCTGTGTTTTCTTCCCTGAAAAAGCAAAACTACATGCATGCATTGTTACGTCTCCCAAGCTAATCCAGTGGCATAGTCACAGGTGGGCTGTGGCTCACCCAATTGGCATTGCTCAGTGTCCCTAGAAGAGAGGCCCTGTCGCAGGGCTTCAGTGGACATGTTGGGCATGCACATCCAGGTGAGCAGACCTAGGAGGCTGCTGATGGACCCCCAAACCACAGGAGGTTAAAGAAAAAAAATAACCTCATCTGGAGGACCCCCCCCATTCTCCCACTCCTTCAAGTGTGCTGTCCCTGAGGCAATCAAAACATGTGTGGCAAGTAGGTGGTCTAGGATGATCTCATGCTTCGCAAGATCAACTCTACGTTGAATTCTGTGGGGCAGGAACTTGAGGAGCAGCAGCAGAACAAGCTTCTCCTTCTGCTCCCAATGGGGAGCCTGCCTGGGTGTGCGTGTGTGTGTGAATGAGAGCATGCCTGTGTGTGTGTGTGTGTGTGTGTATGAATGGCAGCCTGCCTTGGGATGTATGTGTGTGTGAGTGAGAGCATGCCTGAGTGTGTGTGTGTGTGTGTATGAATGGCAGCCTGCCTTGGGATGTGTGTGTGTTATGTGAGTGAGAGCATGCCTGAGAGTGTGTGTGTGTGTATGAATGGCAGCCTGCCTTGGGATGTATGTGTGTGTGTGTGTGTGTGTGTGAATGAGAGCATGCCTGAATGTGTGTGTGTGTGTGTGTGTATGAATGGCAGCCTGCCTTGGGATGTATGTGTGTATGAATGAGAGCATGCCTGAATGTGTGTGTGTGTGTGTGTGTGTATGAATGGCAGCCTGCCTTGGGATGTATGTGTGTGTGAATGAGAGCATGCCTGTGTGTGTGTGTATGAATGGCAGCCTGCCTTGGGATGTATGTGTGTTATGTGAATGGGAGCCTGCCTGGATGTGTGTGTGAATGGGAGCCTGCCTGGGTGTGCGTGTGTGTATATGAATGGCAGCCTGCCTTGGGATGTATGTGTGTTATGTGATTGGGAGCCTGCCTGGATGTGTGTGTGTGTGTGTGTGTGTGTGTATGAATGGCAGCCTGCCTGTGTGTGTGTGTGTATGAATGGCAGCCTGCCTTGGGATGTATGTGTGTTATGTGAATGGGAGCCTGCCTGGGTGTGTGTGTGTGTAAGAGAGAGAGAGACAGCATGTGAGGGTGAGAGCCTGTGTCAGTGGGTGGGAATTCGGAGCTGTGTGTGAGAGAGCTTATAAAAGTGAGAGCCTGTGTGTGTCTATGAGGGGGGGAATGAGTCTACTTGTGAGAGACAGCATATGAAAGCCTGTGTGTGTATGTGGGAGTGGGAGCCTGTGTGTGAAAGAGAGCGTATAAGAATGAGAGCCTCGTGTGTGTGTGTGTGTGTGTGTGTGTGTGTGTGTGTATGTTGGGGGGGGGGAATGGGAACGAGCATGTGAGAGTGAGAACCTGTGTGTGTGTGAGAATGGAAGCCTGCATATGAAAGTGGGATCCTGGTGTGGGAGTGGAAGCCTGGATGTATGTGAGAGAGAACATGTAAGAGTGGGATCCTGTGTGAGGGAAAGCTTGTCTGTGAGATAGTGTAAGTGAGAGAGAGCCTGTGTGTGTGTGTTTGAAGGAAGAAGGAAAGAAGACTGGAGGAAAGAGAAGAAACAAAGAATAGAAGAGACCTTGAAAAAGGAATAAGGAAAAGACAGACAAGGGGGAAAAAAGAGGCTGGGACTAACTGATTAGAAAAATAAGATCAGACAACAAAGGTAAAAACCAAAAAATGTTGCCTTTCAGTGATTAGAATATGCTGTCTTTGGGAATGTGCATTTCTTATATATTTGTATTTTGCTTTTTCTTCAGTATTCCAGAGTTCACAGAGTCTGGTTTCTCAGACTTTCCATTTCAGTTCTATCTGCATGTTTCTGTTTCAAATTTGTTGACCTTTATTCTGTATTAGGTAAGAGTCTGATGCGCATGTGTGACATAGATGCAGTATTTTGGCTAATGTGTAGTTTCTCTAGAGGGATTTGTAGCAGTCTGGCTTGTTCTGTTTGCCCAGAGATGGTATATTAGTGTTCTAGGGCCTGGTGTAATGTTTGCCTTGCTGCTTCTTCATAGTTAAGGTTGCTGCTGTTTGAGTCCTGGGAGTTACTGCCGTTATGGTATGGCAAGGTTGTAGATGTATTCTTTTTTTTTGTAGGGGTATGTGTTACTTCACAAAGTGTGTGGCAGTGGAGAGAGTTTGTTTTGCTGTCACTGAGGTGACACAAGAATTTGATTATACATTTTTTTGCATGTCCTAGTTCTGTTCTACACCCACTGCAAATCTTACATTCTTATGATATGATTATTGATGTTTTATTCCAGTTATGATTAATATTTTCTTCATTTTTGGAATGAGGATTCATAAAAGAATACAGTATTTGTTTTATTACGTGATTGGATGTGATGTTTCTGTTAAATGATTTTTGTTTATTTTTGCATGATAGTGTATATTAAGAAACTGTAATAAATAACATAAATTTATTCCAGATTAATAAGGCATTTTTAATGTTAGTAAGTGCTTGAAATAATAGAATTAAAATATTTAAAGTGTCACTCATGAAGCTTGACGGCTGTTGCAAACTGCTCAGAATCCATTGCAGGCTGCATGCTAAGGCATTATTTATTGATAAGGGAATAGCTAGAAGGACGTAGACCACCCATGTTGGGGTGACCTTGGACCCACCAAACATTCAGTTCTGGCTTTTCTATTGAGTGCACCTGCTCTTCCCATGTATAAGGTGTGCAATTTTCAGCCAGCATATTTATCTTGGGAAAATGGTTTACTTATTGATTTAGTGTCTATATCGCTTAGCACAAAATCTAAAAGGTTCACCTTTTTCACATACATAATAACTTCAAACAGCAATTGCAGACAATACATATAATAAAAACATTATTAAAATTACAATATAAAAACTAATCATCTAAATACAAATTAAAAATCAACAAAATGATATTAATTCTCAAATATCGATACAGAATCAACTCATGTTCATCTCGAGTAAGGTCTTTTATTTTTAAATCTGCCAAGTACATTACTATTCTTTCAATGCATCTCTGAGAAGCCAGGTCTTCAAAGCCTTCTTAAATGCTCTGTGATCCCGCATTAAGCACAGAGTTACAGCCACTGATGCAGCCCTGACAGAGGCAGAAATGTATTTCACCTGCTCCTATGCTAATGTTAGTATTCATGGCCTGCCTGTCTTGTGCAAATCAATAGAGCAAAAGCCTTTCATCTAGTGCTCGTTGTGAGCCTCACTCCCACCTGACAGACATGAGCTCCATCCTAAAACCACCTGCTTTATAATCAGGGCCCCTGCCCCCTGCTGTGCACTGCACTGCTCCATGCACAATTGCCCTGGGAGGCCAGGGAGCTGGATGGTGCCTGATCAGGAGGCTGCCCCCTGCTGTGCACTGCACTGCTCCATGCACAATTGCCCTGGGAGGCCAGGGAGCTGGATGGTGCCTGATCAGGAAGCTGCCCCCTGCTGTGCACTGCACTGCTCCATGCACAATTGCCCTGGGAGGCCAGGGAGCTGGATGGTGCCTCATCAGGAGGCTGCCCCCTGGTGTGCACTGCACTGCTCCATGCGCAGTTGCCCTGGGAGGCCAGGGAGCTGGATGGTGCCTCATCAGGAGGCTGCCCCCTGGTGTGCACTGCACTGCTCCATGCGCAGTTGCCCTGGGAGGCCAGGGAGCTGGATGGTGCCTCATCAGGAGGCTGCCCCCTGGTGTGCACTGCACTGCTCCATGCACAATTGCCCTGGGAGGCCAGGGAGCTGGATGGTGCCTGATCAGGAGGCTGCCCCCTGCTGTGCACTGCACTGCTCCATGCGCAGTTGCCCTGGGAGGCCAGGGAGCTGGATGGTGCCTGATCAGGAGGCTACTGACGCTACCTTCCTGGTCTGCTTTGAGGAGGAGCAGAGTGGCAGCAGATAGGGTGTGATTGCTGCTTTCCACCATGGTGCTGTACAGTGTCCATCAGTTAAAAGCAGAAATGGGGCCAGGCTGGCACAGGCTGCTGCTACTTTGCTCTCCTCCTCCTCCTCCTCCTCCTCGCAGTGACCAGCACTGGGTGGGGGGAGGAATAAGGAAAAGAGGTGTGGGGAGTGGGATGATTATGAAGCAGGAGGGAGGTGATTGTGTGTGAAAGAGGGAGACACTGAGGTAAGAGAGAGAAGGGCTGGGCTTGTGATAGAGAGGGTGAACGGGTGCTGGGGAGGAGGGCTGTATGACAGGTCGCAGGCTGGGGATTGGGATTTTCATGCAAGTGGAACTGGGGAAGGATGGATGGGAGCAATAAAGGGGGGGGGGAGAGGGTACTGAGCAGGGCTGAAGCCATTGGAGGGACGTTTCTCTTTCCTCTCTCTGGATCTTTACCAACCCTGCACTCCACCCCCTCCCCCAAGATCTCAGCACCACTCTCCTTCCCTCTCCCCCCCCCCCCCCCCCATCTCCAATCCTCCCTCTCCAGTCCTCTCCCTTCCTCCATTTCAGATCCCACTTCCCTCCTCTCATTCCCTTTCTTTATCTTCCCTGTTTCCCCATCCTCTCCTCCCTCTCTGCCTCCATCCCCCTCCCCTCATCCCTTTCTCGTCTGCCTGAAATCCATTCTTCATTTCCCCAGCCCCAATTACTAAGATCTCTTTTCCTCTAATAAACAACCAAATAAATTAGCCAGACACAGAACTGTTAGAAAACGACTTTATTTAAATTACCGACATATGCAAAATTATGCAAACTTGCCAGATAATTGCCAGAGAATCTTGCTGTAGGAAACATAGAAATGATGGCAGAAGAAGACCAAGCAGCCCATCCAGCCTGCCCAGCAAATTTCTCTCATACTTATCTGTTACTCTTGGTATTTAGTAACTTTTTGGTTCTATTTCCCTTCCACCCCGGCCATTATTGTACAGAACAGGGGCGGATTGGCCTATCGGAGGATCGGGCATCCCCCGGTGGGCCGATCGCTCCAGCCACGTGGTCTGCCATGAGCGGCAGTGACAGAGCCGCGCTCGGCAGACCACGTGATGTGTCCTGGGCTGGCCTGGGCGGCGAATACCCGGGCCGGTCCGCCATTGTGAGTCCGCTGCTGGTAGAGAGCAGTGCAGGAACTGCTTCTAAGTGAAGTATCAGGCTTAATTAGTTAGGGGTAGTAACCGCCGTAACAAGCAAGCTACTCCCACGCTTATTTGTTTACCCAGACTATGCAATTCAGTCCTTGTTGGTTGTTGTCTGAATATAAAATCATCTTTTCTTCATTCCCCCCTGCCGTTGAAGCAGAGAGCTATGCTGGATATGCATTGAAAGTGAAGTATCAGGCTTGTTTGGTTTGGGGTAGTAACTGCCGTAACAAGCAAGATACTTTCACTCAACGCACAATTAAACTCTGGAATTTGTTGCCAGAGGATGTGGTTAGTGCAGTTAGTATAGCTGTGTTTAAAAAAGGATTGGATAAGTTCTTGGAGGAGAAGTCCATTACCTGCTATTAATTAAGTTGACTTAGAAATTAGCCACTGCTATTACTAGCAATGGTAACATGGAATAGACTTAGTTTTTGGGTACTTGCCAGGTTCTTATGGCCTGGAGTGGCCACTGTTGGAAACAGGATGCTGGGCTTGATGGACCCTTGGTCTGACCCAGTATGGCATTTTCTTATGTTCTTATTCCCCTTTTATCCAAATTTCCTGTTGCCTTTGAAGCTTAGAGCAATGTTGGAGTCGCATTAGCTGTGTGTATGTCTATTGAATAAGGGTATTATCTATCTATTAGATAGATAGATAATAAGGGTATTATCTATCTATTTAACAGTCTTTTTTCACCTTTATATAACCGCTTACTGTAGACCATATACGCTACTAAAGTTGCTTGAAAAAAGGTGAACACACACATACTTTTCAATACAAGAATAAGGTTATTTGTTATTTGTTATTTGGTTAAATATTATTATTACTTTCTATGTTCCTTGTAATAATGTTCAATGGTTGATTGTTATTGTTTCAATGTTCTATGTAAAAAAAACCCCGGTCTAACCTCCCAGACCAGGGCAACCTTCTCGTTACATGTAAACCGGATTGATTTGTATTGCATACAGGAATTCCGGTATATAAAAATAAATAAATAAATAAATAAATATTATCTCCAGGTATTAGCTGTCTTTCCCGCAAGCCTTCCCTCTCTTCCTTCGCATCCTCTAGACTTTATGGATCCACAGTGTTTATCCCACGCCCCTTTGAAGTCCTTCACAGGACTCTGAATTTCTCCATTGGAGCGTTGAGAGTTATGTGACCTTCACTGAAAGCTGACTTCTCTTTCCCTGGGCTCCTAGATGAGGTTGTCCTGAAGTTTGAGAGTGGAAAAGTGAGATTGAGAAATATGGTTTATGACACCCTGCCCGTTGTGATCCATGGAAACGGACCTACAAAGGTAAGCTCAGAGTTATCCTCTTTTCCATGTCACGTTCTGGGTGTGTTTATGTGGAAACCCGTGAAATGTCTAGGAAATGTGGGCGTGGTTAGTTGAAAACATTCCGGAGACCGAGGTCCCGGGCTGCACCACATTCTCAAATCATAATATCCAAGTGGTCCATCTGCTTTGCTCAGCAAGCTGCTTTTTTTGTGTCTAGTCTTAGGGTAATTGCTGCTTTCTGCAGGTTACCTTTCCTTCATCTCCTTCTTTTAGCCACTAGGGATCCTCTGTGGTTATCTCATGCCCTTTTCAAGTCTATCACCATCCTCCTCTTCTGGAAGGGGAATTCCATACATCCAGCACTCTTTCTGTGAAGAAACAGCTCCAGATGTTGGTTCTCACTTGATCCACTTTGAGCTTCATATTATGACCCTTTATACTAAAGTTTTCTTTGCATCAAAAAGGGTTTCCTTCCTGTACATTATTATCAGCTCAGGAAACTTAGCTCCACTATGCACTCCCCTTCCACCATTCAAATGCAAGTTGCCGTCATGCTTTCTGACCTGCATATCTGCAGCTAATTCCTGCTCCTCTCACTGTAATCCCCAGTCCTCTCTTCCTTTCTGCCCGCTCCCTTGGAAGATTAGAGCAGTAGCACTCTTCCTGCCTTTCCATCCACTGCCAGCCTGTGCTTGAATTTGTGTGAAATGAGTTGTTTTTAGGGAATCTGCTGTCCTATTGCTGCTCCTTAAGACTTCCTTGCCTCAGAGGTCTGTTTACTAAGCCTGTGGTAAAATAATGCCAGAAAAATTTTTAGCATAGCTGACCCACGTGATGGTGGGCCCATATCTCAGGATTGCCACCTTTTAAAGGGAATGAGTTCTCTCCAAATTCATAGTGAAAAGTTACTGGGCGTTGTCTTGGGAGACCCTTCAGCCTTTTCACTCCACTGACACCTGGCAGCCAAGATTAGAGCCCCACCCTGTGTACATAGCGTTACCCCACAGGCCCACCTCACCCCTCCAGAGTATTATCTTGGTGTATCTGGTGGTCCAGTGATTCCTGGACAGCTCCCTAGGGTTCCTTTAATACCCGCATTGCAGCAGATTAGTTGGAGGGGAGAATGCATAGAATTTAACATTCTGCTCTTATTCTGTGCAGTAATGTGGGGTAAATGGTGCCTCTTCAGGTGGCAGGTAAATACCCCTGGTACCTGTGCAGTAATGTGGGGTAAATGGTGCCCCTTCAGGTGGCAGGTAAATACCCCTGGTACCTGTGCAGTAATGTGGGGTAAATGGTGCCCCTTCAGGTGGCAGGTAAATACCCCTGGTACCTGTACAGTAATGTGGGGTAAATGGTGCCCCTTCAGGTGGCAGGTAAATACCCCTGGTACCTGTGCAGTAATGTGGGATAAATGGTGCACCTTCCCACATCGTAAGCCTTCAGGTGGCAGGTAAATACCCCTGGTACCTGTGCAGTAATGTGGGATAAATGGTGCACCTTCAGGTGGCAGGTAAATACCCCTGGTACCTGTGCAGTAATGTGGGATAAATGGTGCACCTTCCCACATCGTAAGCCTTCAGGTGGCAGGTAAATACCCCTGGTACCTGTGCAGTAATGTGGGATAAATGGTGCGCCTTCCCACATCGTAAGCCTTCAGGTGGCAGGTAAATACCCCTGGTACCTGTGCAGTAATGTGGGATAAATGGTGCACCTTCCCACATCGTAAGCCTTCAGGTGGCAGGTAAATACCCCTGGTACCTGTGCAGTAATGTGGGATAAATGGTGCGCCTTCCCACATCGTAAGCCTTCAGGTGGCAGGTAAATACCCTTGGTACCTGTGCAGTAATGTGGGATAAATGGTCCGCCTTCCCACATCATAAGCTTTCAGGTGGCAGGTAAATACCCCTGGTACCTGAATGTAATGTGGGATAAATGGTGCACCTTCCCACATCATAAGCCTTCAGGTGGCAGGTAAATACCCCTGGTACCTGTGCAGTAATGTGGGATAAATGGTGCACCTTCCCACATCGTAAGCCTTCAGGTGGCAGGTAAATACCCCTGGTACCTGTACAGTAATGTGGGATAAATGATGCGCCTTCCCACATCGTAAGCCTTCAGGTGGCAGGTAAATACCCCTGGTACCTGTGCAGTAATGTGGGATAAATGGTGTAATGTGGGATAAATGGTGCGCATTCCCTCATCGTAAGCCTTCAGGTGGCAGGTAAATACCCCTGGTACCTGTGCAGTAATGTGGGATAAATGGTGCACCTTCCCACATCGTAAGCCTTCAGGTGGCAGGGAAATACCCCTGGTACCTGAATGTAACTTGTTCTGTGCAGTAATGTGGGATAAATGGTGCGCCTTCCCACATCATAAGCCTTCAGGTGGCAGGTAAATACCCCTGGTACCTGAATGTAATGTGGGATAAATGGTGCGCCTTCCCACATCGTAAGCCTTCAGGTGGCAGGTAAATACCCCTGGTACCTGAATGTAATGTGGGATAAATGGTGCGCCTTCCCACATCGTAAGCCTTCAGGTGGCAGGTAAATACCCCTGGTACCTGGGCAGTAATGTGGGATAAATGGTGCGCCTTCCCACATCGTAAGCCTTCAGGTGGCAGGTAAATACCCCTGGTACCTGTGCAGTAATGTGGGATAAATGGTGCCCCTTCCCGCATTGTAAGCCTTCAGGTGGCAGGTAAATACCCCTGGTACCTGTGCAGTAATGTGGGATAAATGGTGCCCCTTCCCGCATTGTAAGCCTTCAGGTGGCAGGTAAACACCCCTGGTACCTGTGCAGTAATGTGGGATAAATGGTGCGCCTTCCCACATCGTAAGCCTTCAGGTGGCAGGTAAATACCCCTGGTACCTGTGCAGTAATGTGGGATAAATGGTGCCCCTTCCCGCATTGTAAGCCTTCAGGTGGCAGGTAAATACCCCTGGTACCTGTGCAGTAATGTGGGATAAATGGTGCCCCTTCCTGCATTGTAAGCCTTCAGGTGGCAGGTAAACACCCCTGGTACCTGTGCAGTAATGTGGGATAAATGGTGCGCCTTCCCACATCGTAAGCCTTCAGGTGGCAGGTAAATACCCCTGGTACCTGAATGTAACTTGCCTTGGGCTGCAATATAAACAAACATGTTTTGTGTTTTAATTTCACACCTTAATCTTATCTCTGTTAACAGCAAGTATTCTACAATGACCCCCACACTTAAACTAAGGTTGCTATTAGCAAATAGCAGAGATTCTGAGCCCAGTAACACAACAAAGATACAACACCAAAAAGCAACTTTATCTGCTATCAGATACTATCCACAATGAATATGCATTAGAGAGATTTGCACATTTATCTCATGATGGACTTGCTGTGTCCCGAGGACTGGGTTGAGAATTCTGAGTACATAGACAAAAAGAAAGCTTTAAAAAATTATTTAAGTGATTTATTTTTGTATAATTTTACTCAAATTGGGGTTTAAATTTGAAACCTGCCCATCCAGGTGCAACTGCAGACTTTGCACAGATTTTCAAAGGGAAAGATACAACTGTCCTGCCAACTTTGCACAAGCTCTTTGTGGGAGCTATTGTATGTTTGACTGGCAAATAGTGTGTGTGGCCCTTCCTGCTCCCTGTGCCCATTCCCCCAGCTCTATCATCCCCATCCTTTCAGTTTTTTCTATCTCTCTCTCCCTCCCTCCCACCTTTCAGCAGGATCCCCTGGCTCGCTCTCTCTCTGCCACCCCCAGCGCTTTCTCTCTCTCTCTCTCCCCACCCAGCAGGATCCCCTAGCTCTCTCTCTCTCTGCCACCCCTAGCTTTCTCTCTCCCCACCTTCCAGCAGGATCCCCTAACTCTGTGTCTCTCTCTCTCTCTCTCTGCCACCCCCAGCTTTCTCTCTCCCTCTCTCTCTCTGCCACCCCTAGCTTTCTCTCTCCCCACCTTCCAGCAGGATCCCCTAGCTCTGTCTCTCTCTCTCTCTCTGCCACCCCCAGCTTTCTCTCTCCCTCTCTCTCTCTGCCACCCCCAGCTTTCTCTCTCCCGAACTTCCAGCAGGATCCCCTCTCTCTCTCTCTCCCCACCCAGCAGGATCCCCTCTCTCTCTCGATCCCCTATCTCTCTCTCTCTCTCTGCCACCCCCAGCTTTCTCTCTCCCTCCCTCTCTCTCTCTGCCACCCACAGCTTTCTCTCTCCCGAACTTCCAGCAGGATCCCCTCTCTCTCTCTCTCTCCCCACCCAGCAGGATCCCCTATCTCTCTCTCTCTGCCACCCCCAGCTTTCTCTCTCTCTCTCTGCCACCCCCAGCTTTCTCTCTCCCCCCTCTCTCTCTCTCTGCCACCCCCAGCTTTCTCTCTCCCGACCTTCCAGCAGGATCCCCCCTCTCTCTCTCTCTCTTTCTCTCTCTCCCCACCCAGCAGGATCCCTTATCTCTCTCTCTCCCCACCCAGCAGGATCCCCTAGCTCGCTCTCTCTCTCTCCCCACCCAGCAGGATCCCCTGTCTCTCTCTGCCACCCCCAGCTTTCTCTCTCTCCCCACCTTCCAGCAGGATCCCCTGGCTCTCTCTCTCTGCCTCCCCAGCATCCCCTGCTCTCTTTGCCCTGTCTCACCTCCCCCAACTTTATCTCTCCCTCCCAGCAAGACCTCCAGATCAGTTTCCCCTGCCTCACTATACCCAACTCTTTCTCCCCCCCCTCCCCAGCTTGACCTCCAGTTTGCTCTCTTTTCCCCATCTCTATAAATCTTCCAGCTTTCTCCTCTTCCACAGCTCTCCCTGTCTCTACTTCTACTGCTACCTCTGAGGTCTCCTCCATTTTCAAGCTACACTGCCATAGATACATCCTATGTCTTGTGACCTGCATATCGCCGCCTCTGATTTCTGGCCACTGCAGCCTCTGCCAGACTGCACAAGCCCTGACGTTGCCTCTGTGCAACACTGCTGACTCTTCTTCTCTGTGTTGAATTCTGCATGTAAAATACAGGAGGAGAATTTGTGCAAATTCCCCTGGGTAGCAATAGAAAGTCTACACCCTCTTCCAAAATGTTCACCCTTTGTTGTCTTATAGTTTGGAAGTAAAATGCATTAAACCAGTTTTCCTTCCATGTATTCGCACATCCTACTCTACAACTGCCAAGCAAAAATGAATTAGGTATAAAAGCATGAGTGTCTGTCCCTATTTGTACTTCTGTAGCAATCTTAAATACCTAAAGCTCTGGTATAACCAATCGCCTTCAAAAGTACACCCTTGTGTAAATTGTACTGACTTGCATGAGTAGAGTTCCTGCTGGTTCTCTCTGCTGTGCAGAGGATGTGCTAAAGTAAGATAATGTAGATGAGTTTAATAATGGTTTGGACAAGGTCCTGGAGGAAAAGTCCATAAACATTATTAAGCAGATAGAGCTGAGGAAAGCCACTGCTTATTCCTGGGTGTTAGCAGCATAGAATCTACTGTTTGGGATCCTGGGTCAAATCTTATGCTCTTATTTCCTCATTCTGATCAAAACCCACCCTAGGAAGGCCTCCCCTTAAACTGACTGAAAGTGCGGCCCTGTAGGGTTAAGGCTGGGCAGTTGTCCCAGATAAATTCCTTAATATCCTGGGCCAGCTCTGCTATTTGGTTCTCCAGCACTGCTAGAAGAGCTTCTTTCTATGTTTTGTGTAAATATGCCTGCGGGTTTATATGCAATATACACATGCACAGAGCTTCATTTCATTCTCTAAGGGAAGTCTGAGATTATTGATGTTTTTTACAAAAGAGAATACTGAAATTGTTTTGTTTTTTTGTTAACATTTTATTAGGCAATTCAAAAGATAGCAAGCACAACACTTGCAAATAAAACTTATTACATAGATTTGTTTTCTATATGCTATACAAAATAACCTGTTACTTTTTTTTTTATAAAGCCTTCATTGTTTCCTCCTCACCCCCCTCGCCCCCTCTTACAGCAAGGTGATCCTGTAAGAGTAAATACACAATTGTGAGATATGACATGGTCTAAACAAAACTATATGGCAATGCAAGAATAACTGTAACAATATAAATTGACAGCATTGAATGTTACATGACCACATGAAGGCAGCCCCTAGTTATGGTACAGACCGCTGATCTTATACGCCATGGCTGTATGGCCTATGCGGATGTAACGCGGAGTAACACCAGGAGTAACACCAGGAGTAACACCACTGCTTTCGTGGTGCAACCGGGCATGAATTACCTCTTGCTCTATGGTGAAATAGTCCCATATCAGAGCAAAGGATTTCATGTGGTCATGATGTACCGCTGTTAGTCGCCCTAATTAGTAGTATCTATATACTCTTTGAAGCACTCTAGAAATGTGAGGTATATGGCACTGTTTCCAATGGGCTTCCAGCGCGATGTGAGCCGCTATGAATACCTGTTGTATGAAGCACTGTGCTGATTTATTCAGGGTATTCTTAGGCAGATTTAATAAGGCATGCAGGGGACGTCAGAGGACTAAAGATAACCAGTTGATTGTCGGCCAAATGTTTTGTAACTTCGCACACTGCCACCATATGTGATAGTAAGAACCAACACCCCCACACTCCCTCCAACATGCATCTGGTATAACAGGCATTAAGCGATGTAGAAAAGTAGGTAGGTGACAAATGCCACCGGTACAACATTTTATAAACGTTTTCCTGAAAGTTAGGGGAAATGGAACATTTGCTCGCTGAGGCAAATCTTTGGTCCTTGACATGTAGTGCATGCCCCAAATCCTCTGTCCAAGCTATCTGTTGTCTGGTCTTGCCAGTTAATCTTCCATTTAAAAGGGTATAGATTTTGGAAGTTAAACCCCTTATAGTGTTTGCGTTCATGCAGTAGTTTTCAAACAAATATCCAGACAATCGTAAGCTACCATTCCTGGATGCTATCGTCACAAAACGGTGTAATTTAGCATAAGCCAGGAAGTCCATTTTGTCTAAATTATAGCAAGTTCGCAAGTCCTCCAATGACATAAGTGTGCCCTGCATGTGTATATGATCAAGACAAATGATGCCTGCTTCTGCCCATAACCTAAAGGCGCTAGACAGAGAAGCCTGAGGAAAAATAGCATTTTGAAAAAGGTGAGTTAGCAAGGTATATTTTTCTTTACCTATCAACACTGGTTGCCAAATCCTAAGTGTAGTTTGCATAGAAAAAGGTATGCAGTGATTGGCTCTCCAGGTAGATTTATGCTGCCATGGAATGGCTGATAGTGGCTGCTCCAGTAAGACCCATTGTGGGATATTTTTAGTTTTGTGCAGTGTTACCAGAGCGCGAAGTTGGGCTGTGCAAAAATACCAAGATAAATTCGGTGCTCCAAGGCCTCCTCGAGTCTTTGGTTGGTATAAGGTTAGTCTAGACATTTGGAGTGGTCATTTAAGCCAAATGAAATCAAACATTTTTGGTTGCCATGCACGTAGAATGGCTGGTGATAGATAGATAGGGATGATAGTGAAGAAATAAAGAAAACGTGGGAGGATATTCATTGTAATTAGGGCTATATGCCCGAGCCATGAGTGTGCGTCTTGAGACCATCTATTTAAATCCCTATCCATCGTCTTCAATAAGGGTGTATAATTCAGTGCAAAGAGGTGATCAACATTTGCTCCAATGCGTATCCCTAAATATTTAAGTGCTGTTTTAGCCCATTTAAATGGAAAAAGACTCTTGAGGGTTGATACATCCGCTGGGTGAGATTTGTTTAAAATTTCGGATTTGTCATAATTCACTTTGTGGCCCGACACTGTACTAAAGGCATCCAGTTCCCTAATTACCCCCCTCAGTGAATTAAATGGGTCAGTTAGCGTGAGCATAATATCATCTGCGAAAAGAGAGACTTTAAAATGATAACTCCCCATATGAATTCCTGTAATTGTGGGTGATGTTCATAAGCGGGTCGTGAAGGGTTCAAGAAATAGTGCGAATAGCAAGGGTGACAAAGGGCACCCCTGCCGTGTAGCCCTTCCTATTATAACAGGATCCTCAAAACTGCTATTGACTTTCACCCTAGCTGAGGGATGTTCATAAAGCTTCATTATCCACTTAATAAAGAATGATCCAAATCCCATGTTTTCCATAGACTTGAATAGGAAGGACCAGAGGACAAGGTCGAATGCTTTTTCAGCATATAGTCCTCATTTATAGAAATATCAGAACAAGAAGTTGAATCAATGATAAAAAATATAAACCCTGCTCCACACAAAATCGATACAATACGAACAACTGAGATAAAAAAGATTACCAATGTAATAACCCCAACACTAACTAATATCATAAACATATCCCTAACTGAAGGATTAATGCCAGATACACTAAAAGGGGCAATCATTAAACCAATCATCAAAAAGAAAAACAGTGACCCATTAATCTTCATTAACTACCGCCCAGTCTCAAACCTCCCATTATTAGCTAAATTAATAGAGAAAACAGTACAGAAACAGCTAGCTGAACACCTAGACAATAACATACTGTACCCTTCACAACACGGCTTCCGAAAACACTACAGCACTGAGACATTACTTCTCTCACTAACAGACAACATACTAAGAGGTTTTGATAACAGTAAACATTACATCCTTATAATGCTCGACTTATCTGCAGCCTTTGATACAGTAAACCACAAAATACTACTAAAAAGACTTGAAGAAATTGGATTATGTGACAAAACAATAAACTGGTTCAGATTGTACCTAAACAACAGGTTTTTTCAAGTCCAGATAAAAAACACATTATCAGAAAAATTTAAACTTGAAACAGGAGTACCTCAGGGTTCAGCACTGTCTGCTACCCTCTTTAACATATATATGCTACCCTTATGTCATCTGCTGGCAGGCCTAGGGATAATACATTACATTTACGCAGACGACATTCAATTAATTCGGCCAATAGACGACACAATTGAAAAAACATTAAGTCTAGCTAACATGTACCTAGACATAATTAAACAACTACTAAATCAGATGGAACTGGTTATCAACATTGACAAAACTGAATTCCTTCACCTTGAGAGAAAACATACTAAAATCATTCAAACACCGATAACCCTAAGAAATAACCAAAAAATTGAGCTGGCAGAAAAAGTAAGGAATCTGGGAGTAATAATGGACCCAGAAATCAACCTGAAACAACACATATCTATAAAAGTAAGAGAAGGCTTCACAAAACTTATGGTCCTCAGAAGATTGAAACCATTACTCACACCTGCCCACTTCAGAACAGTATTGCAAACACTTATCTTTTCCAGCACTGACTACTGCAACGCACTCTTACTAGGACTCCCAAGCACATCGATAAGACCACTCCAGATACTTCAACATACTGCAGCCAGAATACTAACTGGAAAAAAGAGGAGGGACCATATAACCGAAACTCTAGCAGACTTACATTGGTTACCCATCGAATACAGGATAAAAAACAAAGCCTTTTGCACCATACACAAACTAATATATGATAAAGAAGCAGACTGGCTAAACACAGCCTTACGAGTACACGTTCCACAAAGAAACCTCCGCTCAGCAAACAAAGCACTACTAACAATCCCTTCAGTAAAGTCAGCAAAATTAACCCAAGTGAGAGAAAGGGCTTTATCATTGGCTGGGCCCATACTATGGAACACGATGCCCCCCGAACTCAGATTACAGAATAATCTCAAAACTTTTAAGAAAAATGTAAAAACATGGCTCTTTAAAAAAGCCTTCACTAAAGAGTGTGGAGGGTAGAGAATGAAAGTACAGGGTAATGCAGTTGAGAATGAATTTACTCAATCCTACATTTAAGAAGTAATATCTCAAAGAGATAGTAACTCAATAATACACCTGGACTTGACCAACATTACTCAAATAATGATTTTATTTATGAATTTGTAACTGAACTTTATTGGCACCTGTTAGAATGTACGATATCCTACATTTACTTACCTTAGTCTATGTGCCTATTTGTAAACCGTTGCGATGGTATATAACTTAGTGACTGATAGAAAAGTTTTTAAATAAATAAATCTATAGATAAAAGAACTGTAGGCGTATGATTACGCTGAATCAGCCAACTATATCAACTATTTTGCGAAGTTGTCCACAGCCATTCTCGCTGGGACAAAGCCTACCTGATCAGGATAAATCAGGTTAGGCAAGAGATCCCCTTGCTAGAATTTTAAGGTCCAGATTTATCAACGAGATTGGTCTATAAGAGCCACATTGCATAGGATCCTTACCGGGTTTCACTATTACAGAAATACCAATTGTGTTAGCGTTCTGGGCAAGGGATTTGGTCTCCCGGAGGGAATTAAACATTTCAGTTAGAGGAGCAGCTATAATTTGAGCAAATTTCCAGTAATATGCACTTGTAAATCCGCCCATCCCCGGGGCCTTTCCCGGTTTTAGCTGTTTAATTGCAGCCAAAACTTCTGAGACCTCAATTGGGCCATCTAGGAATAGCTGCTGTTCTTGGGTAATCTCAGGCAGGACTATGGGGTCTAAGTAATCATTGATCTTGGAATCCCGAATTGATCCATCCTGTTTGTACAGCTTGATGTAGAATTCGGTAAAGCTCCTCCGAATATCCTCAGACGTGTGGTCTCTGATGTACCCCAAAGTCACTATAGTTTCTGTGTGTAAAGCATTTAACCATTGGGAAAGATAACGCCCGGCTTTATTCCCCCTTCAATAAAATTTTGTTTGAGTAATTCTAGTTTATGGCTGATGGAGGCATCATCAAGGGACCTTAACGAGTCTTTAACCCACATTGATATATTTGTGGAGAATTGGTGGAGACATGTTACTGAGATAACTGAGCTATGTCTGCTAGCAACAAATTCCTTTGGTGCTTCCACTCTTTGTTACAAAAGGATGCTCTAGAGATCAGAATTTCCCTGGCCACTGTTGTAGAGCATTCCCAGACCTCAGATGGGGACATCCCATCTATTTGGTTAAGGTGGAAATATTCTTGCAGATTTTTACCCAACTGTTAAGAGAAGTCAGAATCCTTTAATAGGCTATCATTCAGCCTCCATGTACGTAAACCTGGATCTGTGTCTCTGAATTGCACCTCCACCCAAATGGGGGCGTGATCTGACCACGTGATGCTATCTATGCCCACTTTACGCACATCATTTTGTAAGTATTTATCAATTAAAAAATAGTCAATACGGGAGTATGTGTTGTAGGACTGAGAGAGAAAAGTATAAGAGGGTGAGGTAGGAAATCTTTGCCTCCATATGTTCACCAAACTCCAACGCTGCAAAAATAATTGCCAAGTTTTGCGCATACCATGAAGAGGCAATGACAAATTTGAACAATTATCTAGCTTTAGGGTTCCTAGAAGCATTAAAGTCCCCTCCTAGTATTATGGTCCCATCTGCATGTGTTGTTAATAGGTTATCTATGGTCTCTAAAAATGAGACCTGGGATACATTAGGAAAATAAACATTCACAATAGTAAAAATATGTGTGCCCACTCGGATTTTGAGTAGTAGATATCTGCCCATTGGATCTGCGAACTGAGAGAGCAATTAGTGTTCTAATAAAGTAGAGATTAATATCCCCACATCAGCATATCTGGAAGATTTTGTATGTGCAAGGAGAAGAAGAAAAAGATAAATGCTCATGGTGCTTCCTTACATGTCTCTTGGATGAGAGCTTTGATAGCTTGTTGTGTCTGTAACTCCTTATTTAATAGAAATCTCTTTCTAGGGGTGTTCAGCCCTTTCACATTTAAAGATAAACGGGAAGCCATTGTGTCCAAGATGGGGAGTTGTTAATGATGTAGCGGAGGGCTATTTGTGTATCCATATTGCCCCTGAGGTATCTACTTAAAAGAAGAAGAATATGCTGCCAAACATCACCCAGCACATCCCCTTATATTCCGCCATTCCCATCCTGTGGAATTTCAATCTCCTGTGGGGCCTCCTCATCACCCAATTGTGAAGGAACTCCCAAAAGCGAGTCCGTCACCCAAGGTCAAAAGTTACAAAATACATGGAAAATATTACCAACTCTTATGCGTACCACAGACCTAGTTAGAGTCTGAATGAGTATTGCTATCTTATACTACATATAACTTTGTCCCAACAACTGATTCCAGTATGACTCACACATCAAATATTTGGTGACCACTGTAAAGTGGCCTTTCATAATGTGACCCAGTCATTCAGCCTTGGTCTGACATGGCAGACCGGGAGTCTTCAGATTGTCGTCTGAGTCGCTTCCCACCTTTACCCGCTCTATGCCATCTAGGAAGGTTTCCATCTTGTGAGATTCAGCAGCTTTCTTGGGAACCTGAAAATCGACTTGCAGCTGGGCCTGCTAGAATGCATCAGCGGCCTCCGCCAGAGACCGGATCCGGTGAGTCATGGCCTTGGCTTGTAATTGTAATCCAAAAGGATATGTCCAGCGGTACCTGATCCTGCTATTGCGCAGGGTGGCAGTGACCTCCCGAAGTTCATAGCTCCTTTTGAGTGTCGCTGGTGCCAGATCTTAAAAAATAGTCAAGGCATGGGAGTTCCACATCCATTCTTTTTGTTTTCGGGCTGCCTCATAAATTTGAGTCTTCTGCAGGTAACTGTGGAAGCAAATAATAATGTCACAGCCAGGGCACTGATCCCTGCGCTGGCCCAGGGCCGATGAGCTCGCTCTAATCCAATCATTGTTTGTGGTGGATCCATTTCAGTAGGATCTGAAGCGCCTGAGTTGAGGATGAAGGCAGATATTTGATGTGCGGTGATGTCGGGAACACCTCGGATTCTAAGGTTACACTGCCTATTACGATTTTCAAGGTCTTCTATTATATTGGAGAGAATCAAAAGCTCGTTGTTAAGATGGGATTGCTGTGCAGTTAAATTGTTGATAGCATCGCCGTGGCCTTCCTCTCTGACATCTACCTCGTCTACCTGCACCCTAAGCGCTGCGAGGTCCTCTCGGATTTCTGCTATGGAGACTAATAAATCGGTTTTATGTTGGCGCATGTCTGATCTTAAGTCCATAAACCAAATCTCTAATTTCCTCTCTCGATAAAGTTTCAGCAGCATTGTTTGCCGAAATTGCACTGATTGATCTGGAATCCTCGTCTTTGCTTCCCGGTTTCTCAACCTGCGGTCTGGCCTGCTCGCCATCGTCTGGCCCTGCCTCTGTGGCTGAATTCCCTTTAGAAAATTGCTTTGTCTGCTGTTTTCCTTTTCGCGGCCATTTCAGTTGGTAGGCACGCGTAAGAGAGAGAATTTGTCGAGTTATAGTAAATTATAGGTCAAAATTTGCTAAAAACGTTGGGTTTTTTTTCTCTGTTGGGGGACGGAGCTGGTCTCTCAGACATCCGCTCCCATCGGTGGCAGTATAGACCCCCTGAAATTGTTTTTCACACTCCTAGCAGGCAGTTCCAGAAATATCCACACGTAACATGTTATGCAGGATGCCCTCTTACTTTTCTTTTTCTGGCTGATGTTTTTCTCTTCTATGGCATAGGTGGTGATGGTATTGCTTAGTAATCAATTAATGTATCTATTTAAAGCTAATTAGAATGCTGACCCCTGTTTTTTAAGTACCCATAGTTTTTGCAAAATTTAGATTCTGAATCCTACAAAGACCCAAGATATACAAATTACAGCTCTCTTGCAGAGGGGTTGAAAAAGAGAAACATAGAAATTACAGTGGAAAAGGACCAAATGGTCAATCCAGTCTGCCCAGTAAGCTTCCTAAGGAAGTAACTGCCACTCTGTGCAGGTTACCCCCTCGCCTTATGATAATCCATAAACCTTGCAGCTAGCAACATTTTTTACTGGGTGATGAGCTTTCTTGAAAGCTGCTGACGTGCTTTGCTTATGGACTTGACCGTAAGAGGTGGCCTGTGCTTTTTCCCTTATGTCTGCTCATCAGTATTCCAGGCCCTCGGTTGTCTGAATCCAATTCCCCTTCTCCCCCTGCCGTCTAAACAGGGAGCAGTGGTGCATTTGCATTAAAAGCATCAAGGCTTATTGGTTAAGGGTGGTAATCTCCATGCCTTCTGCTAAGGGTAGTAACCGCCACAGCAGCAGGCATCGTTTCAGATTTGTACTGTATCCCTTCTCTTGTGGAGTTGGACATTTATTGTCTTTGCACACACTTATGATAGGAAGTAATAGAGCTTGCAGGCACTGAATTGCTTTCTGTGTGCAGGTGCAGCTGAATTATCTGGGCAACTACATTCCAGATTCATGGACTTTTGAGATGGGCTGCACTGTGTGTGAGGAAAACCGGAGGAGTCTTGCAGGACTTGTGGTAAGAGAAGGGAAAACAGATTAGATCATGATTCTTTCTAACTTCCTTGCCTTCACTGGATACTTGGTATGTGAGTAAAATGATTATTGTAAAAGTGAGACCCTATATCATATTACTGTGCATCTGATATGGAGATGATTAATGCTGACAACTCTTACTCCTCTCGCTCTGGGTGTTTCGTCTCCCAATCCTTGCCTTTTCTTCTTGCTCACGCTCTCTCTTCCTTTATATGTGTGGCTTTCTCTCCCCTTCTGTGTGGTTTTTGCTCCCCTCAAGTCACGGCTCCTGCTCTTTCTGTCCCATGTTTACCACAGGAGGACTCGTTCCCCTCTCTTCTGATCAGCATCTTCCTTCGGCAGCTGACTCCATTTGTATCTCAGCTTTTCCAGTGGCTCCAGAATCTGCATTATCCAAAGAAACGGATCCAATTGTTTATTCATAACCGTGTAAGTATAGAGGCTGCTGAGCATGTGAGATAACAGCTTAATTGTCACCAGTTATCCTGAAAATTTCCTAAATCTAACCAGTCAAAAGTGGTTTAACTCTTTAATTACAACCTCCTATACAAACACATGAAAACCAATGTAGAACAAATGTAAACAGAGCGTGTTAATCAAAGGTCTTTGAAGGACATTGAAAGTGAAATCAGTGTATCCCCACCCCACTCCCCCCTAAGACCAGTCGTTAGCTTCTCCAGCAGAGCTTGCCTGCTGCACATCTGCACTAGAATTCCAGCTAATGCATGAAACAGAGGTGATGATGGTCTCTTCCGATCTGAAGGAAAAGTAAGTCTCAGATCCCCAATAAACAAAATGCAGAAAAAAGTGAGTGTCACTCCAGCAATGCCTGTAATTTCATATTCAATAACGCACCCAAAATCCTGAATGTATCTATATTGCCACCACATATTTATTTCTGAAAAAAAATGTACAGTATATGCCATGTTATCTTAAATTCTAAGCAGTTTCCACATCCCCTCCAATAGTCCAGACTAGGATTTCTAACCTCTACTAGCAGGCCGCACACCTGTCTGTCCGATGCAGCGATGCAGGCCGCACACCTGTCTGTCCAATGCAGGCCGCACACCTGTCTGTCTGATGCAGCGATGCAGGCCGCACACCTGTCTGTCTGATGCAGCGATGCAGGCCGCACACCTGTCTGTCTGATGCAGCGATACAGGCCGAACACCTGTCTGTCTGATGCAGCGATGCAGGCCGCACACCTGTCTGTCTGATGCAGCGATACAGGCCGAACACCTGTCTGTCTGATGCAGCGATGCAGGCCGCACACCTGTCTGTCCGATGCAGGCCGAACACCTGTCTGTGTGATGCAGCGATGCAGGCCGAACACCTGTCTGTCTGATGCAGCGATGCAGGCCGCACACCTGTCTGTCTGATGCAGCGATGCAGGCCGCACACCTGTCTGTCTGATGCAGCGATGCAGGCCACACACCTGTCTGTCTGATGCAGGGTACATAACTTTAACTCTTTATGATGATTACAGAGTGATATCTTAAGAGCTGCAGCCCAGTTTCTCCCAGTCTTCTTGCTCAAGGTCAAGATGTAGGTCCCTATTCCACAAATCTGAACACCAGAAACATTACATTTTGATAGACAGCAGAGACTAATATTTCTCAGGAGCCTATGCTGCATACTTTGCATGGCCTCAGTGAATTCTCCTCCAATCATAACAACATAAGAAGTGCCATGCTGGGTCAGACCAAAGGTCTACTGAATCCAACATCCTGACTCCAACTGTGGTCAGTCCCCAAAAGTAGATTCAGTTGTTTTCCTCAATTATTAAAAAAAAAAAAAAAAAAAGTTACCAGACAAAGAGAGAACACTGAGGGAATGGGAGCAGAATGTTTTTAGGATGAATTTTTAGATATTAAGTGTGTGATCAATAATTAGGTGCAATCTACAAATGTTTCTGGCACCTCCCCACCCCTGAGAAAAGCTTCGTTCTACCCCTCTGCAGGGTGACCCAGGGCGGGGAGGATGGGATAGCAGATTCTCTAACCTGGCCATCCAGTAATAGTTTGAGGTTGGAAGAAGCCATCCCGCTATGCTTCTTTCACTTCCAGACAGATGGGAGTGTAATAAGAGGTTGTGTTGTTCCGACCCACAATAGTAATCGCAAAATGCATAAAGGTAAGGCAGAGAGCTTCTCAGTTCTCCTTCGTTCAGATGTTTTATAAGATATTCTGGTTTCGACGCAAACTGCACAGTGTAATGTATACTTGAAAGACGTTACATAAACCTTTCTGATCAAAGAAGGACAACTGAGAAGCTTTCTGCCTTACCTTTCTGCCATTTTGTGAACCAGATAAAGCTAGGTTGATAAAACAAGGAGGTAGGCGATCTAAAAAAGCCATGAGGGCCACACAAACGATTAGATGCCAAGGAATTTCCGTTTAGAATCTTTATTTGGAGACTCGTTCATGCAATAAAAAAAGCCCGACTCGGGCCGCGTTTCGTCCACACAATGGGGCTGCCTCAGGGGCTGTATGAAATATCTCTTATAGATGTATGGTGGTTACCTCATACCATTGAGTTTGTCAGAAAGTTTGGAGTGGTATGCAGCAGCGTACCGGTCTTCTTCTGAACGTGATTAAGATTTTGATGGAAACAGAAATCTTTGAACGCTGCAAGCTATGGGCATAGAGATATGAGGGTTGCTTTCAAGAAGCGCGCTGGTCTCCTTCTACGTTTAGAAGGATATTACATGGTAGTTGTTGGAATAAATATAACAAACTAGGGGGAACTGAGATCTTTAATAACTTAATCTGACCCAGCAGTGATACAGGGAGATGAGCCACTTATCTATATCTTTTTTGATCTTAGAAATTACTGAGGAAAACTTTTCCTGAAAAAGGTTCTTTAAAGCTGGAACCATTTTTAGTCCTAAATGGAAAAGATTTTCTGTCTTATTTCATGTTTTTGTCAGGACCCTGTCTGACTCAGGTTCACCTTAGTGCTATAACAGCGTCCCATGACATTTGCGATAGAGCTTCTATCTCCCATCAAGCCATAGTTACCAAGCTGCCAATAAAGGATTGCCCTGTTCCTTGGGATCTAAATGTATTTCTTCATCAGCCCATGCAATCATAGTTCAAACTTCAAACCATTGGCAACAGCAGATTTATTTATTTAAAAATATGTATGAATTGCCCTTTCCAGATTCAAAAAATCACTCAGAGCAATATGCAAAAATCTACACATAATAGATAAAAATAAAAAATGAAATCAAATAAAAAAATAATTAATATACTCTTGCACTATTCATCTATAGTTCACTGTTATCACTCCACTGCTAACTACATGGGCAGACTTTCTCTCATTAACTTTCTGGAAACTCATCAAATCTCTCTTCCCTGAACACAGCAGGTAATTCATTCCACAGCCTGGAGAAGGCTCAGTTTTGCAATCATATGTTGAAGGTCTTTACAGATGGCAGTCAAAGCTGAGACCGCAAATTTGACCTATGCTCATGACTGCTGCTATTCCATTGGATACAGCTCCTAAGATGTGACGGGCTAACCCCTCTCAATACCTCAAACGCCAAAACTAAGCACTTAAATGTACAGTGCTGAGAGATGTGGATAATTGCAAGGTGATGCATATAGGGAAAAATAACCCTTGCTGTAGTTACACAATGTTAGGTTCCATATTAGGAGCTACTACCCAAGAAAGAGATCTAGGCATCATAGTGGATAATAATACATTGAAATCGTGGGGTCAGTGTGCTGCAGCAGTCAAAAAAGCAAACAGAATGTTAGGAATAATTAGGAAGGGATTGGTTAATAAAACAGAAAATGTCATAATGCCTCTGTATCGCTCCATGGTGAGACCGCACCTTGAATACTGTGTAAAATTCTGGTCGCCATATCTCAAAAAAGATATAATTGCGATGGAGAAGGTACAGAGAAGGGCAACCAAAATGATAAAGGGGAATGGAACAGCTCCCCTATGAGGAAAGACTAAAGAGGTTAGGACTTTTCAGCTTGGAGAAGAGACGACTGAGGGGGATATGATAGAGGGGTTTAAAATCATGAGAGGTCTAGAACGGGTAGATGTGAATCTGTTATTTACTCTTTCAGATAATAGACTAGGGGGCACTCCATGAAGTTAGCATGTGGCACATTTAAAAGTAATCGGAGAAAGTTCTTTTTCACTCAATGCACAATTAAACTCTGGAATTTGTTGCCTGAGGATGTGGTTAGTGCAGTTAGTATAGCTGTGTTTAAAAAAGGATTGGATAAGTTCTTGGAGGAGAAGTCCATTACCTGCTATTAATTAAGTTGACTTAGAAAATAGCCACTGCCATTACTAGCAATGGTAACATGGAATAGACTTAGTGTTTGGGTACTTGCCAGGTTCTTGTGGCCTGGTTTGGCCACTGTTGGAAACAGGATGCTGGGCTTGATGGACCCTTGGTCTGACCCAGTATGGCATGTTCTTATCTCAAATTCCATAGGCACACACCCACTTAAAATTCAGCACACGTGTGCGGGGAGCCAGACTATTTTATAACATGCACACATATACATGTATATGTTATAAATAGTCGCATTCCTGGGAACAGACTGACAAAGGTGCACATATGTGCACTTGGCAGCAGTTTAAAAGTTACTGTCCATATTGCAGGGTAGAGATAAACATGTTTCATAAAGCACACGTATGTCATACATGCATGGTATAAAATATATATATATATATATGCAGATATGTGCTGCTGCACCCATTTGTTTGAAAAGTTATCTTCTAAGTGGGTATGTGAGGCAATGGGAGATAAATTGAGAAGGGATCTGACTCTGGTCCCTGCTAGTGAAGAGAGCAATCCACTTTCAGCATTCACTGACAGGGAAGCAGTCAATGTCCCTTCGGATCAGGGATTGAATAAACAGATACTAAGGGCTGCTGCTACCTTTCAGCTGGCCTGGCACTTGCTATTCAGTGTTGTGGGAGAAGATGAGAGAAACTCCGTCCTTCCTTCCTTCTGTTTGGGACACTTTTTGGGTTTGGGATGGGGATTTATTACCATAATTTATTTGAAGCAGGGGATTGTGGGTGAAGGGAGATTAAGTGCTACTGGGCCTGACAAATCAAAGGGGCGTGGGATAAACTCTGTGGATCCATCGAGTCTAGAGGACGTGAATAAAGAGGGGGGTGGCTCGCATAGAGAATGCTGAACAAGCAGCAGCCCTCAAGATAGAAGAACAGGAAAGCCCTAATTAAAGGTCTTGTTGGGGGGGGGGGGGAGTTGTCAGAGCCACGAAAAGTAGCAGACGCAGGGATCAATAACCGGGGCCCGCAAGCCCAAAGGTGGAAGGAGGCATCAGAACACTGCACGGAGCGGCAGTAGCCACAGAGGCATTCACGGAGCGGAAGGATGGAGGGCTGCCATCTCCAAAAAAAAAAACCAGGGGTGGGTAAGAGTATGTAAAATTACCGGTGAGGTCATAGGCTATAGGTATTGCCAATTATTAGGCTTGTTCATTATTGTGGCTCGCGGAAATGGGGGCTACTACCTAGAGATAATACCCTTGTTCAGTGTACATACACACGATTGATGAGACTCCATCATTGCTCTGGGCTTCAACGGCAAGAGGTAATGTGGAAGAAAAAAAAAAAAATATATATATATATATATTAGTATTCTACTTTTCGGCAATCAAAAACATGCTAACAAGCCTCAACCTCGTGCTAAATACTAGCAAAACTGAAATCCTCATAATAGCTCCAGACAAGTGCTCTCTATTCAACCCAACTAGTTCCACCCAACTCTCCTTCACATCAATCGACCACACGCCACAAGTAAGAGATCTTGGTGTACTTCTGGACAACCAATTCAACTTCACCAACTTCATAAACAATACTACCAAAGACTGCTTCTTCAAATTGCAAGTCTTAAAAAAATAAAAACCTCTTCTACACTTCCGAGACTTCCGCTTGGTACTACAATCTATCATCCTCCCTAAACTGGACTATTGCAACTCACTCCTCCTGGGCCTGCCAGCCAACACCATCAAACCACTTCAGATGGTCCAGAATGCGACGGCCAGAATTCTCACTAACACCAAAAAATGGGATCACATCACCCCTATCCTCCAAAATCTTCACTGGCTGCCTATAAAATTTAGGATACAATTTAAATCCCTCATGATGATTCACAAGGCTCTTCACAACATCTCCCCCCTCATCCTATCCTTCCAACTACAGCTACTCATCTCCAATAGACCAATCAGAAGTGCATACCAGAACATGCTTCACACCCAGCCAACAAAAACCTCATTCAGGAAACGAGCTCTGTCCACTGCAGGTCCCCATCTTTGGAACCTGCTCCCTCCGGACCTCCGCCAAGAACCATGCCTTCCGACATTCAAAAAGAAGCTAAAGACTTGGCTATTCACTCAAGCTTTCCCTGAGAGCTAAAATCTGGTGAAGCGACAGACGATATACCTACCTCTGTACATATTTATTTAGAATTTTTATATACCGACATTCTCGATACACATATCAAATAAGATAGATGGGGAGTGGTTAATATATGTTTTTGCGAATTGTGTTGCATTTTGGGAGTTGGTGAGAATATGGTTTTCATCCGGTGAGATGATGAGGATTTCAGTTTTGTTATGATTGAGTATGAGGTTCAAGCTGGATAGTAGAGTATTGATAGATACATATGTTCCTGATTTATGGTTCCCAGTTACATTTAATTGAGTTTATGAAAGTTCTCTTTAATTTTATTTATTAATTTTAAGTTTTTCTATACCGGCATTCGCGATGGGTATCGCATCATGTCGGTTTACAATTAACAAGTGAAAAGGTAACAAGAGGTCATAAATAACAATAAATAACATAAATTAAAAGGTAGTAGTAATAGTAACAATATACAAGTGAAAGTTAAGGGTTGCAGTTACATAAAACAAGGTAGTAATATAACTTGGAACAGAGAAAAGAAGCAGGGGTTTTTTAACTAGATACATATGATACATATATGCCTATCAATGCATTTGAGGTAATAACGAATTGCCCTAATGCTGTGGAGTTAGTGATTAGTCAAAGACTGATTAAGGTTCAGTTTACGTCAGGAAATGCTTTCATAAAAAGCCATGTTTGAGTCTTTCCTGAAAGTGGGGAGGCAGGGTTCCTGTCGCAAATCTGGTGGGAATGGAGTTCCACAGTGATGGTCCTGCGGTGGAGAAAGCCCTGTCTCTGGCTGTTATGTGTCGCATGGTTTTGGAATGTGGAATTTGTAAGGATTCTTTGTAGGACTCTCTGATTGGTCTATTGGAAGTTAATTTTTTGAGAGGAATTTGAAGGTTGAGCTGAGAGTGTTGATGTATGGTTTTGTAAATAATGGTTATGGACTTATAAATAATTCTGTAGTGAATTGGCAGCCAATGTAAGTCTTTGAGAATTGGTGATATGTGATCTCTTCTCCGGGTGTTTGTTAATATTCTTGCAGCTGTATTTTGAGCCATCTGAAGGGGTTTAGTGTGAGAAGAGGGAAGACCTAATAGTAAAGAGTTGCAGTAATCTAGTTTAGCGAATATTATTGATTGAAGAATTGATCTATAGTCTTGAAAGTGAAACAGTGGTCTTATTCTTTTTAAGACTTGGAGTTTATAGAAACAGTCCTTAGTAGTTTGATTTATGAATGATTTAAGGTTTAGCTTATTATCAAAGATAGCTCCTAGGTTTCTTACTTGTGGGGTTTGTAAATTCGGTGGTGGATTTGTGTCTGTATTACTGTTTTCGGTGGAAATTAGGAGGGAGTTTCGCTTTTGAAGAGTTTAGTATTAGATTTAGGTTGGAGAGGAGTCCGTCAATTTTTTGAAGACAAGATTCCCAGAATTCAAGAGTTTTAGTATAGGATTCTTTGATGGGGATGACTATCTGGACGTCATCTGCATATAGATAGTGTTTAAGGTTTAACTTGTTTAGAAGTTGGCAAAGAGGGAGCAGGTAGATATTAAAGAGCGTTGGTGAGAGGGAGGAGCCCTGTGGAACTCCTGAAGAGGAAGCGTAGTGCTGAGATTCTTTGTTGTGTAGTTTAACTTTGTATTTTCTGTTCCCTATGTACGATTTGAACCACGATAGAGCTGTTCCTGTTATTCCAATATTTGCTAATTGAATTAGTAAGATGGAGTGGTTAACCGTATCAAAGGCAGCTGAGAGGTCCAGGAGGATTAGCAAGTAAGCTTGACCTTTGTCCAGGCCCATGATAAGGTAGTCAGTCAGGGAGATTAGTAGTGATTCTGTACTTAAAGATTTCCTGAAACCATATTGGGTCGGGAACAGAATTTTATGTTCTTCGAGGTAGTCTGATAGTCTGGAGTTAACCAATTTTTCCATTACCTTGGCTATGAACGGGAGATTTGATATAGGACGGAAATTGGTGGGATCATTGGGGTTTAAGTTAGGTTTTTTTCAGAGCGGTTTGATGGATGCAATTTTCAGGTCGTCAGGATAGATTCCTTGTGCCTAGTGAACAGTTAATGATGTCTGTCAGAGCGGTAGAGATGGTGTCTGGTATTAGCAGGAGAAGTCTGGATGGGATGTAGTCTGATGGGTGTGATGAGGGTTTCATTTTCTTCAATGCAGAGAGTATCTCTGATATAGAGAATAGTTCGAAGGATTGTAGAGAAGTGTCTTTGTTGTGATGGAAGTATAGGTTTGATGGATCTGAAGTATTGGGTCTCAGCTGTGTTATCAGGTTGGAGATTTTGTTGCTAAAGTAGAGGGCCAGTTCCTCAGCTTTTTCTTGTGCTAGGTTTGCCGGGATGTCAGGAGTAATGGTTTGTGTTAAGTTAGATACATAGGCAAATAGGGCTTTGGAATCGAAAATAATGTGGTGGATCTTCTGTGCAAAGAAGTCCCTTTTAGTTTTTAATGTGGCGTTTTTGTATTGGTGTAGAGCGAGTTTGTAAGCGGAGAGGGAGGTCGGTGTTGGTGATTTCCGCCATTTGCTTTCCTTCTGTCGGAGGGAGTGCTTGCGTTTTGAAGTTCTTCGTTAAACCAAGGTGTTTTTTGGAAGTGTTCTGTTTGAGTTTTTTTGTTGCCAGTGGACAGAGTTTGTTTTAATAGTTTTCCTGTATACCTGTGTTAATGTATTCTGCCTTGAGGCGACTGTTTTAATGTATTTCCGCCCTGGAGGCGACTGTTCAGTTCCTTGTAAACCGGTGCGATATGTATTCTTTACAGGAACATCGGTATATAAAAATTAAAAATAAATAAATAAATAGTATTCACAGGGAAGCGAGGTGTAGCTGGGCAGATACTTACTTTCATGCATGTCCAGCGTAGCTCTTTGCTTCAACAGCAGGGGGAATGAGGAAGGGAGGATCTGTATGTGGATTGCATAGTCTGGGTGGACAGGGGCAGGGGTGTGGCCTGCTTATTGCGGCTGTTACTACCCCTGATTGAGCTGGATATTCACTTGGATGCAGTTCCAGCGCTGCTCTCTACATTGATGGTGGGGGGAGGACAAATAGAACTGGAGAGTACTGGAAGCCAGCGTAAACAAGTATGAGAGAGAGAAAAATAAGAGGAGTGCATGGCTTGCTGGGCAGATTGGATGGGCCGTTTGGTCTTCTTCTGCCGTCATTTCTATGTTTCTATGTATGTTTCTATCTTTAAGATATTGGAAGGGCAGGAAATGCAGGCGCTGGGCCCATGCAACAATCTTAAAAGAAAAAACAGTAGGGTGGGATGGGCCAATGCTCAGCTGCTTGTTTAGTTTTCTAACTATTGAATAATCTGCTGAGTGGCTAAGTTTTATCTGGGTAATATTCAGCAGAATCCTTATCTGGCTAACTTGATACGAATAAGTTCTTTATTTGCCAGCTTAATGTTTACATTTCCAGTTGTCTTGGTTTTTTTCTGTATACAACAGGATTAGGGCTTGCTGAATATTGTGAGTAGGAGATAGAACAGTCAGGATGAAGGGTGAAGATTAATAACGCCTTCCTAACAGTGTTAAACGTGTTTTATTTTTAGTTAATAGAACGTGCCCAATGCAGATAATGCCAGAGACTTCCTAAGGAAGGCCGATGGAGGCAGCACATTAATGGCAGATTTCCCTCTCTCTTGTTTTTTTCTCCTCCAGGAACTCTATCACCAATCTCTGGTGGAAAACTTTGTGAAGGAATATGGCAGCACGTATGCCAGGACTAAAGTTGTAGGAGCCAGAGAGAAGGTGGGGACTGCTGCTGCTCGGAACATGGGCATGTGAGTCTCTCTCTCTGCAGCTTTTTTGGTTATTTATGCTCAGATGGAATGCCACGTGGACTTTTAACTGCATTTCTGGGGAAGAGAAACAACTTACATGCATATTCTCCATTCCCTAAAGCCTGCGCTTAAATGCATGTGTATACACTGGGGAGTGGCAGTGCGAGCACGCACCCGAGGAGGCCCTCAGGAGAAACATGGCGGATAGCCTTGCCATAGCCATTCCGGGGACGCAGTGGTAGCCATCTTCCCAAGACTAGCAGGGAGAGAAGAGAGAAAGGTGAGTAACAGAGGTCGAAGCCGTCTGAGACCGGATGCAATAGGATCCCTGCAGGATAAGCCCTGAAGCTCCGACACCCTCCTGGTGGAGCAAATAGCCACCAAAAAAAACATCTTCAGTGTGAGATCTTTCAAAGTGGCTTTCTTCAGCGGCTCGAAAGGGACTTCGCACAATGCCCGGAGCACCAAGTTTAGATTCCATGAGGGGCAGAGACTGTGAGTCGGTGGGCGCAAGTGTTTGACTCCTCTGAGAAAGCGCACCACATCCAGATGAGTCGCCAGGGAAGAGCCCTGGATAGGGCCCCTCAAACATCCCAGAGCCAAAACCTGAACCTTCAGGAAATTGTAAGACAGTCCTTTGTCGAGACCATCTTGCAGAAAGGAAAGAACTAGGGCAGGGGTCAGGAATCTTTTTGGCTGAGAGAGCCATAAACGCCACATATTTTAAAATGTAATTCCATGAGAGCCATACAATATGTTTAAAACTAAATACAAGTAAATGTGTGCATTTTATGTAAGATCACACTTTTAAAGTACAATAAGTCTCTGAAAATATTACACCAGGCCTTAAGACACCAATACATCTCCTATTAGGAAAACGGACCAAGTCAGGCTGCTATAGAGTCCTACACAGAAACTACACGCCAGCAGAAAACCTCACCTGAATCACATGTGCTGACCCTCACCTAACAAAGAATAAAGAGACCAAAACACATAACAAGAAGCATGCAGAAAAAAATGAATTGGAAACTGCAACAAGCCAGAGTCTCTGTATGCAGTGTAACAAAGGAAAAAAGAAACATCACCCATCCTTATAAAACAAATCAAGAAATATAAAATCATCAGCAGTAAAACTGTACTAACAAAAGAACATATTCGAAACAGCTGATGAGTGGAATATCCAATAATTAAAAACTCATATAAAACATTTCCAGATACCAACAAATATTTCAAAATAGCAGACACAAAGACCCAGTAATGAAAAATAAGGATACAAAATTTTTTTTGCTCTGCATACCTTGGGAACGTTTGATATCCAGGTGTCCTTAGATTGTTTTGAATTAGCAGGAGGAGGGATGGTTTGCTGGAACTTTCTCCTCTCTGTCACATACCAGCGCTCTCTCTCACACTGGGCTCTCAATGACACACCTATACACACATGCTCTCAGTACTCACATTACCCATGTTTTTTCTCTCTCACTATAGGCTCTTAATTACACATTACACACATGCTATCTTTTCACGCTTACACACACAGGCTTTCAATCACATAAATACATGCTGTCTTTTTCTCTCACACACAGACTCTCATTCACATGCTTACAACATGTCCTCTCTTTCTCTCATTGAAACACAGGCTCTCAATCACATACTCACATGCTCCCTCACCTAAAACTAGCTGTCAGACACAGACACACAGGCTCTTAATCATACATACACATGATCTCTCTCACACACAAAGGATCTCAATCATACACACACACTCTTTCACACAAACTTACACATACAGGTTCCCAATGGTAAACGTACATTCATGCTCTCTCTCTCTCCTCACAGGCAGCTCTCAATCACAGACATACTCTGTTTCACATACACAGGCTCTCAATCCTTCACATACATGCAATCTCTCACTCACACACACACACAGGATCTCAAACACACATGCTTGCTCGCTCATTCACTATCTCTCTCCCCCACCCCCACCCCGGGAACTCGCGGGAGCAGCAGCCTCCTCCCAACGCTAACCTCCTTCATTTTCAGCCCTCGCGGAGGCGAAGGCGGAGTCCCATCGGTCGCGGTTGAAACTCTTCATTTTCCTCCGAGCCGCGCTGCAGTCTTCTTCCCGTCTGACATTAGCGTGGCCTCTTCTTCCGCGCAGGCACCCGATGCTCACCACTTCCTCTTCCGGGCCGCGGGGGGGGGGGGGGGGGAGGAGAAGAGAGCACGCCGGTGCCGCTGACTCCAGCTGTCCTGCCCGCGTTCCGCCCGGGCTGACAGCATTTTAAGCCCGGGCGGCGGAGGGACCGGGGAGCAGCTGGGTCAGCGGGGAACCGCGAAGTGTGGCGACACTTGTCCGCGAGCCAGATGCAGCCCTCAAAAGAGCCATATCTGGCTCGCGAGCCATGGGTTCCCGACCCCTGAACTAGGGTCACAGACGCTTGTCAAGGATGTACCCCATGAGGTTGACACCAGGACTTGAAGACCTTCCAGATATGAGCATATGCCTGTGATGTTGATGATTTCCGAGCCCGCAGCAAGGTAGATATAACTGCCTCTGGGTAGCCCTTCTTCCTTAACTGTCTCCTCTCAAAAGCCAAGCCGCAAGACAAAAGCAATCCACCCAATCGAAAAATATAGGGCCCTGGTGCAGGAGATTGGGAAGATGATCCAGCCTCAGGAGCCCGTCCAAAGCCAGATTCACGAGGTCTGCAAACCAAGGCATTCGTGGCCACTTAGGAGCCACGAGAATCACTTGTCCTGGGTGAAGCTCTATTTTCCAGATTATCTTGCCCACTAGCTGCCAAGGAGGAAACACAGAGGAGAACGCCGACCGGCCAAGAGACCACCAGAGCGTCGACTCCCTCCGGGCCGTAATCCCTTCTGCGACTGAAGAAGCGTGGAACTTTGGCATTTGCGTGGGTCGCCATCAGGTCCACATGAGGTTCACCCCATCTGCGACAGATCAGACGCATGGCCATTTCAGACAGCTCCCATTCTCCTGGGTCTAGCTGCTGTCGGCTGAGGAAGTCCGCTTGTAAGTTGGTTGATCCTGCTATGTGAGACGCTGCTGACATCTCCAAATTCTGTTCTGCCCAGGACAGTAGCATCGCCACTTCGAGAGCTACAGGACGACTCTTGGTTCCTCCTTGTCTATTGATATAGGCCACGGTTGTCGCATTGTCCAACAATACCCTAACCGCCTGATTGTGCAGTACGGGGAGGAAGTGCTCCAGCACCCATTGAAAGGCCCTTGTCTCTAGGCAATTGATCGACCAAGTCGCCTCCACCGGTGACCACCAGTCCTGAACCACTCGGGACTGACACACTGCCCCCCAGCCGGACAGGCTGATGTTGGTCATCACCACGATCACCCTGTGCTCCAGATGGCCGTGGGCAAGCCACAATGACAGACTGGACCTGGCGGTGGCTGTAAGCGGTAGCAGAAGATGGAATTGTTCCAACAGCGGATTCCAGCGGGCCAGCAACGCAGCTTGTAGAGGTCTAATATGCACAAAGGCCCACAGGACTAGCTCCATGGTAGATGCCATGGAACCAAGAACCTGTAAATAATCCCAGACTCTGGGCACCAAGGCTCGCAGCAAATTTCAGACTTGGCCCTGCAGCTTGCGAATCCTGTCCTCAGAGAAAAACCTTCCCCACCCGGGTATCTAAGCACACTCTCCAAAATTCCAGGACCAGGGAAGGGATTAAATGGCTCTTGGTGAAGTTGACTACCCAACCCAGGGATTTCAGGCGATGTAAGACCACATCCACTGCCTGGGAGCATAGAACTTCTGACCGCTCGGTTAAGCCAATCGTCCAGGTAGGGATCCACCAGAATCCCTTCCTTCCTGAGGGCCACTGTTACCACCACCATAACTTTGAAGGTCCATGGTGCCGTGGCAAGGCTGAAAGGTAGAGCACATAACTGGAAATGTTGCCCCATGATCATGAACCTGAGGAACCTCTGATAGCCCTGTTGGATCCCGATATGGAGATAGGCTTCCATCAGGTCCAGGGATGCCAGATATTCGCCCTTTTGAACTGCTGCAATGTCAGAACAGAGCATCTCCATTTGGAAGTGGGGCACCTTGAGAGCCACATTCACCTTCTTCAAATCCAAGATGGGGGCAGAAGGTTCCTTCCTTCTTTGGGATGACAAAGTAAATGGAGTAATGCCCCTTCCCATGCTCTGAATGGGGGACGGGAACGATGGCCCCCCAGGGATCGGAGTCGACAGAGGGTCTGACAAACTATGAATTCTTTTTTTGAAGACCCGCAAGGGGACACCAGAAGCAGGTCACTTAACGGACGAGCAAGCTCTAATGTGTAGCCGTGTTCTATTACAGTGAGAACCCACCAGTCTGATGTAACCTTGACCCACTTCTGGAGAAAAATGGTAAGGCGGCCCCCTATGACGAGGACCGTGGAGTGGGTCGGCCACAACTCATTGTGCAGAGTTGTCCCCACTGGACCCTTGTCTTTGCACCATCCCGGGCCATCCAGTGTCCACGATATGACTGTGACCAAGGCTGGAACCTCCCCAAGGCTTGCCTCTGGCCCGAGGTCGGAACCCTGCTCTGACAAAACCGGCTTTGGCCACAAAAGCAGAGTTGGCGGAAGAAAAGGGCCTCTGTCCTCTAGGCCTATCTTCTGGGAGCTTATGGAACTTGTTCTCTCCCAAATTCTTGATCAGCTGCTAGAGGTCCTCCCCGAAAAGGAGATTGCTTTTGAAGGGGTGTGCCCCCAGGTAAGCTTTGGCGGAAACATCTGCCGCCCAATTCCGGAGCCACAGCAGCCTGCGTGCGGACACCGCAGAAACATGGTACGCGAGGAAGTGCAAAGCAGATCATAAAGGGCATAGGCACCATACGCCACTATAGTCTCCAAGCATTCGGCCTGCTTCTCCTCCGAGGGATCAAGATCCTTGGCACTTTGCAACTGCTGCACCCAGCGGAGGCCTGCTCGGAGCATGTAACTGCTACAAACCGCAGCACGAATGCCCAGGGCAGAGACTTGAGATAACCCTCCAGTTTACGATTCTGGAGATCCTTCAAAGCCACTGCTTCTGCTACAGGAATAGTCATGCGCTTGGTGACCGCCATAACGGATGCATCCATTTTCGGGAGCCTCAGCAGCTCCAAGATATCCTCAGGCAAGGGATATAGTTTGTCCATCGCCCTGCTGACCTTGAGGCCTATCTCTGAGTATCCCACTCCCAAAGCATCATCTATCAGAGCATGGCATGCAGAGGAAAGGACGTAGCAGGCCCACGCAAGTTCGCAAGAATAGGATCCACCTTATATGGGCCCAGTTCCACTGGCGATTCCAAGCTCTGCCAAGGTATGCGGAGTCAGGGTTGCCAACTTGTCATGCTAAAGTAATCGCACCACCTTAGGATTATCCCCCTCCACAGAGGGCAAATGATCAGGCCTGGCATCAAGGTCCGGTGCATCAGGGGGCAGAGTGGGGTCCACTGGCCCCTCCCCCGGGTCTGAATCGTCCAGGAAGACTTCCCAGGTGGTTCCCCGTACCACAGGGGCCTGCACTCTGCAGATCCTGGTCGCCGTCGGCGTATCATCCACCCTGGGAATCTTGGCCGGTGGATCCCAGGGGGTTTGAGAATCCTTTCTTAGGGGCACCACTGGCCAAAATGTCCTGGTGCATCAAAAGAATAAACTCCGGCGAGAAAACTGCAGGACCACCTACAGTCTCCTCCGGGGAAAAAAAGGTCCTTCTCCTGAAGCCCCCCTATGGCCCCTCGGGCCTCCACAGGGCTGGTAGCAGCTGGAGAGATCGCTGGGGGAAGATCCCCACCCTCCACAGCTCTCTCCACGGTGTTAAACGTGCCCAAAATGTCCGCCATTCCCGCGCTTAGGGGGAACGGGTCGGCGGTGAGCTGCTGAGAAGCGACCAACCTCCCGGTGCTCGCCTGCTGCGCTATTGCACCCAAAACGGGCACCCGAAGAGCTCTCCCTGCCAGGGAGGCACAGGTCACAGCAACCCAAGGAGACCTGGCTCGATAGCTGTTCCCCACAGCGCGAGCACCGGCTCGTGCGTGGCATGTCAGGTGCAGGAGGTTCAGGGCAGTCACCGGCAGCTGCAGGAGAGGGGTGAAATAAGGATCTGGAGGGAAGGAAATCCCCAAACAGTCATCCCCACAGACCAGAATCTCCTGGAAACTGCTGCGCAGCCTATCAGCCCTGCCGCCAAGTCCCCCTCAAGCAACAGAAAAGTTCTTTTTTTTTTTTCTTTTTTTTTTTAAAGTCGAGAGAGAAATAAATTAAAGGGATACTTCCCTGAAGAGCTGGCAGAGGCTGCAAAGCCTGTAGTTGAAGGAGGGAGCTGGACCACCAGCTATCTAACTGCTGGCCAAAAGACAGGAGCCAATTTTGGGGTTCCCAACCCCTGCTCGTCCACCGCCTACTACCAGAGAGGACGGTCCCACCAGGACCTAACAACTCCCTGGGAGGCTCAAAGGTCTGAAATCCCTTCTCTTTCCTTTTCTTTTCTTTTTTTTTACTCAAATTCATGCTTGGGATCAGAACTGCAGATTTTGTACCACCTCCATCTGCTGGAGACGGAGAAATACTGAAGAGCAGCAGGTGGCACCTCCACCATCTGCTGGAGACAGAGAAATACTGAGGAGCAGCAGGTGGCACACCAGGTAAAAAGAGAGCGCTCTCATTGCTTTTCTCTGTCTCCATCTGCTGGAAGGGAGGCAAAACCCAGCTATCTGAACTCATCTGGGTCCATACAGGGAACATAAAGACCTTTAGTCAAAATGTTTTCTTCATCAGAACTGAGTATAACTGGACAAATGAATGACTACTGAGCTCAGTCCATATTCTCTGTGACAGATCTTGCTCCGGACGTCCACTTTCTCCCCTGCCTCTGCCTCACTTCCTAGTGTCTATCCCTAAAAGATGGGGCGTACCATCTTGTGTTTCCTGTGTAATTTCTTCTCCCTTAGATGCATCATCTGCAGATGAATTTTGAAATATAACCCATCGCTTTGCCCTTACTTCCTTGTTTTTATTCTTGCCCCAAGGGTATATAGAATTATCCACATAATCCTTTTCATCTCTAGTGAATTTGGATAATTTGTATCTCTTAAGACCATTTTTTAATTTATTCATCATCTTTTGTGATTCTTCAAAACTAAAATTGAAAGACTCCATAGTGGATGTTGTTTTTGCTGCATTGATTTGTTCATCCGATTGTTTAAGTTCATTGTAGAAGCTTTTAGATGATTCAATAATTATGTTTCAAATTTGTTTATTAAAGTTTCAAAAGAAATATTACAAACAATAAATGCAAAAGTATGCAGAGCATTGGTGTGCGCTTTCCAATGCCTGCCCTGTACAAACTGTATAACCTCCCCGGTGACCGCCCGGCGTAGATCACTTCTCAGCCTTCGACACCCTCTTCTCCCCCTCAGGACCGAGGAGATCGTAAGGAGAAACATCACCATCGAGGCATCGAAACCATCGACCTCGCCATCGTCTGAGCCGCCACCGAAGAAACCCCTGTGCACATCTCTACAAAAATTAATCCCCACTAGGGGAACATTATAATCATTGAGAATTAGGATTCTGGCCCGAGGTATAGCGTCTGTAGATAAGCATCCCATACAAGCAAGAAAGTTTATTTAGATTCTTTTTTTATACCGAAGTATAGCAGAATGCCTTCACTCCGGTTTACAGTGAAAAACAACTTCATACATAAAACGTATTCACAACGCACAAAAAATGTTGATAACAAGTAACATTTCGGCAAAGCAGAAGTAGAACAGATATAAAAGAGAACTACTTACAAATCGGTCTTGCTGAGATTTAACATGTGATAGTCAATTAGGGAAATAATTTAAGAGTAACATCGCAGGGGTGTGTTAGAGCAATTTATTCAAAGGTGAGCTGGTAAGGTATAAAAGGAAAGGTTCAAGGGAAATAGGGGAGTAAAAAAATAAATAAATACAAGACAAAATTAGAAGAGAGATGGAAAAAGAGGTAAGTCAGGGTGAGAAGGATTTAAAGAGCATGGTTGTTACAGGGAGTGAGTCTTAATATAAGGGATTAGATTATCCAATTCTGTCTGTGAATGTTTGTCTAAATAACCATGTTTAAGTTATTTTTTGAAAGATTTGGAGTCCCTGATTGAACTTAGGTAGATTGGTAGAGAGTTCCATTCTTTTGGTCCTGCAATAGAGAAGGCTCTATTCCTGGTGTTGGATAGTTTAGCAGAGGTAAGGGGGGGTATGATTAGTTGCAGTTTGCCAGTGATTCTTGTAGTGCGTGGTGTTTTGTGTAGTTGAATCATGTGGTCAAGGGAAGAGTTGTCAACTTTGTAGATTTCATTGTGTAGAGTAGTTAATGTCTTGTACTTGATCCTTTGTATGATCAGTAGCCAATGGAGACTCATCAGAATTGGGGAGATGTGTTCATATTTCTTCTTGCCGGTAAGTACTCGGGCTGTGGCATTTTGCAGTAATTGTAAAGGTTTCAGCGTAGATTTGGGGAGGCCGATGAAAATCGCGTTGCAATAATCAAGACTTGAGAAGATGAGTGATTGTAGAACGGTTCTGAAATCATGCAGGTGTAATAGTGGTTTTAAGGTGTTTGAGTATATGAAGTTTGTGAAAACCTTTCGTTTTTATTACGATGCATTTTTTGAGATTCAGTTCCTTGTCTATCCAGATACCAAGGTCTTTTACTGGGTTCTTCAGTTGGATATTAATGTTGTTGATTTGAAAGGAAGGCATTTGGGATGTATGCTCTGGCTTGTTTCTTTTTATGAGGATACATTCAGTTTTGTTCATATTGAGGCATAACTTTAGTTGGTTCAGGAATTTTCTGATAGAGTTGACGTGGTTTACTGTGAGGCAGATAGCATCTTCGATCGTAGATGTTATTGGGATGAGTAATTGAATATCATCAGCATACAAAAAGAAAGTTATGCCTAGATTAGAAATGAAATGACAGTGGGATAGGTATATATTGAAGAGGGTGGCTGAGAGGGCGGATCCTTGTGGTACCCCGGTTTTGCGGGGACAGGGATCAGATGAGATGTTATTAAAGGTGACTTTGAAGAACCTGTCATTTAAGAATGAAGTGAACCAGTCTAGTGTTTTTCTAGATAGACCTATGTTGGCAAGACTTGAAATTAGTTTTTTGTGGTCTACAGTGTCAAAGGCCGCAGAGAGATCAAGTAGAATTAATAAGTGACTTAGTTTGTTGTCAAAACCTCTTATTATTTTGTTAGATAAATTGATCAGTAGGGTTTCAGTGCTACGGTTCTTTCTGACACCGTGTTGTGTGGGGTGAAGAATATTGTTGATCTCTAGGTGTTCGTTGAGTTGATTCAAAGCTGCTTTTTCAGTCAACTTGGCAAGTAAGGGAAGGTTGGAGATAGGACGATAATTATTCAGATCTTTTGGGTCTAGGTTCTTTTTTTTTGAAATGGGAGTGATTGTTGCAGTTTTCAGACTGGCTGGGTATATGACCCTCTTCAAGTGATTTGTTTATAATTGCAGCTAAAGTTGGTGCAATGATATGTGCTATTTCTTTTAATACTCGGGTTGGGATAGTATCGAGGTCATGTCGAGCAGGGTTTATTTTTTTAAGCATTTTTTCTATTTCAATATTTGAAATTGGTTCGAATTTTGACCATGTTATCGTTGGTGGATCATAAGGTACTTCGTCAATAGAAGGGATGTTGAAGGATTCAGTTATCTTGTTTATTTTGTTCTTAAAGAAATTTGCGAGGTCTTGGCTTAGGTTATTAGCATCGGTAGTTGGGCTGATTTTGTTATTTTCTATTAGGTTTTTTACGATGTTGAAGAGGGAGTTTGATTTATTTGTGGAGTTTTTTATCTTTAGGCTATAGTATTCATGTTTGGCATTCAGAATCGCTTTCTTGTAGTCGGCAAGTTGTGTGCGGTATCTTTGAAGGTTTGATTGGCATTTGGATTTGCGCCATTCTTTTTCCAACTTTCTGAGATTGGATTTCAGAGTTCTGAGGTGAAAATTGAACCATGGGTTGTTTTTTGTTCTGTTTTGTTTTATCAGTTTTGTTTTCTCAGGATTTATGTTGTTTGCAGTTTGTTTTGTAAGGTGGAACCAAGATTGAGTGGCGTTATGTATATTGGATAGGTCAAGATTCATAAGTTGTTTCCCCAATTCTTGTTTGAGTGAGTCGAGTTGGAAGGGGGGTCTGTATTTGAATGATTGTGGTTTATTAGTTCTTGTCATTTTGTTGGTATTGATTTGTGCACAGCATTTAATTAGATAATGATCCGACCAGGGGACAGGTTTAATAGATAATGTAGTGTCGAAGAGGTATTGGTTGGTGAATATCAGATCCAGCGTATGACCTGCTTTGTGAGTGAGGTTGTTTACAAGTTGGATCAGATTTAGGCTGGAAAGCATGTCGAGTAAGGTTTGGCAGTTTTGAGATCTAGGTAAGGCATCAGTATGAAGGTTGAAGTCGCCAAGTATTATGGATGGTTTTTTTGTGTTGATGTTAGTTATTAAAAATTCTAGTAGAGGGGAGATCTCATTGTCGAAGTTTGGGTGGGCAATATACAAGACATATTTGTAGGAATTCAGAGTCGAGTATAGCAATTTCGAATTTCTTAGGAAGGTTGTGAGGGATCAGCTTCATAGAGAAATGTTTTTTATAAGGAGTAGTCCTCTTCCGCGGGATTTTCGTGGGATGGAGAATATGTTGTAATCATTGTTGGTTAGCTGATTTGTAAGTACAGTATCGGTGTCTTTGAGCCAAGTTTCTGTTATGGCGAAGAAGTCAGGATTCTTTGCTTGGATCAGGTCTGAAATAATCATGAGTTTCTTAGTCAGAGATTGGGCATTTATCAAGAAGAAGGTGAGGTAGAGTAGGTTTCTGGCATGTTTCAGAAGTGGGATTTTAATCAGATGGTTGTTTCTCGTCTGGTTGTTCACAGCGGGGGGAGCCATGATGGTGTTGATGGATAACTTCTCAAGGAATTTTAGAGTTCACCTTGTCTGGAAGTCAGCTTTTCCCATATATTTCTCATTAAGACTCATAGTGTGAATCTGATTCTTCAGTTGGGTCATGGTAGGAGGATTCTCCCCCATCCAGCATTACAAAATAGCTCGTTTAGCCAGTAACATTACTTTTTGAATCCAAAGGCGGACAAACTTGCGGCCTTTTGCTGCCCTTGTCAGGCTATCAAAAAGAATCACTGAGGCCCGCAGAGGTAAAAAACCCTGTGACAGTTTGTAAATATTGGACAACATTGCGCCAAAAGGTCTGAACCTTGGAACATGACCAAAACTGGTGCCCCAAAGTTCCAGGTGCCACTCTACATTTAATACATATGTCAGAGGGAGCAATCCCTAAAGGGTGCGCCATCTGTTGGGGATATTAATAACGCATTAAAAACTTATATTATATTCACAGAGAGCGATATTGCTGGTAAGAGATTTAAGCCCTCCCAAAACATTTCTCAAATTGGGTCACAGAAAGTTCCAATCACAATTCCGAGTGCCATCTATCCAAAAAGAGCCCAAATTCAATTTTGGGCTCTTTTTGGATAGGTATAAAAATAAGAAACTGATTGTCGGGAGGGATCATCTACATCAAAGATCTCAAAGAGAATCATTCTCTGTTCATTACCCCAATTCCGCACTCCTAAGGAGTGAATAGTGTCGAACCTGTAAATAGGCAAAAAAAGGGTGAGGTTCAACCTCAAATTCCTCCCTTAAGGATTGGAAGGACTGTATAATCCCCTCTTCCTTCAAAAATTTTGCAATCTAGGTTAGCCCCTGGGCAGACCATAAAGCAAAACTTTGCTGAGATAATCCCGATGGAATGGCTGTGTTGCCTGTTAAAGGCAAGAATTGAGACACATGCCAGTCCACTGCATACAACGACAAAGAAATCTCCAGGTCTGTACTAATGGAGCCACCAGTGGGCTCTGTCTATATTGGGTAGGTAGCACTGAAAGCTTGGAATGAAGAATATATCCTAACCCCAAGGGAGTAAGCAACATGTCTTCCAAAAGGAGCGGGGTATAGAATTGAGTTCCCAGAAGCCTATCGGCTACATGGCACAGATTACAAGCCACATTATACAGCCGAAGGTCCACCAACCCCAAACCCCCAGTTTCTCACTAACGCATGATGTTCATTAAGGCGATACGAGGCTTACCCTCTTTCCAGAAATAACTTCTTAGTAATTTTTCCATCCAGATGACGTCTGGGCAAGGAGCAGGGAACGTTTTTAAACATATACAACCATTCTGGCAAAATAATCATTTGAAAGAGGTTAACCCTCTCTGCCAGAGACAATGGAAAGTCCTGCCAACTATGTAGTAGCCTCTCAGATTCGTCAAGCAATTTTTGTAAATTGATCTGATATAAATGACCCAGATCTCTATGCAAAATTATACCCAGATACATAAAAGAATCAGAGACCCAACGCTTAGGGAATAGCCCCTCCCATATCAAACAATATCATCGGTAGGCAGTGCTTCACACTTGTCCAAATTTAACTTCAACCCTGCTGACCGATCATATAGAGCAAGTTCTTCCAGGACAACTCTAAGGGAAGTTGAAGGAACCACAATATGAAACAAAATATCATCTTCAAAGACTGCAAGTTTGAATTGCTGAGAAGACCTCTCCTTGAAAGGCACCATGATTTAATAATTAATATCATTAAGTATAGTGAACATTTGTTTAAGATGGAATTCCACCTTCAACAAAAAAGTTTAGGCTCTTTGTATATACAGAGTCCTCGAGGTATCCTTTCATTTTTACTAACACCACACATATCCATCTCTTATATAGTGCTGATATTTCTGACCATTCAGACATGACTGTTTTGGGAATCATTAATCAAAGAAGGGTCTTGTAGAAAACTTTAGAGCCCCATGTGCCAAACACCATGCTTGAATGGAATTCTTTTATTGATTTGATCTGTACTTAATAGCGCATGTCCAGGCTCTTTACATATAAGGCGCATGCGCCGGCGTTTTTGGACATTGATACTGAAATCTAAGTGAGAGCGCTCTGCTCTGGTAATGAATGTTGTGGATGTGAATAAAAACTAGAGAATTTAAAAAAATCTGTTAAGATTTCATATTTATAATATTATAAAGAACTGTTTATTTTTACAGTTCCGCCCTGAGGCAGCCTAGTTGGCGAAACGATTGGACAACATCAGTGGCAGATTGACAGGACAGTTTTTATTCATTTGAAGAAAAGAAATATGCTAAGTTCTCTTTATATAGAAAATATAGAAAATTATAGAAAATGTTTTGGGTAGAATAAAGATTATTGGATGGTTGGAGGTTTTTCTGACTGATTATAAACAACACGACATGTCCTAGGTTCAATGAACAAGATATGACGGGGGGGGTCTGAGGTCTTTTCTTCCATTTTCACATTTGAAAATCCAAGTTTTAATTATTGAAAAATCTTTCAACATGTAGATGAAAGATTAGTCTTGATTCAAGTTGTTTGCTCACTTTCACTAGCCCATCATTTGTTGGAATAATTTGCACGCACATATGTGACAAATTTTAAGTGGGCGTGTACATGTGCATGCAATCCCGTTTCAACTGCGTAAATCAGGATTTTAAAAGGGGTGCGTGCTGATGCCATTCCCAGTTTTACCAGTTCATTGCCAGTTCACCCAGTGAAGAAAGAGGTCCTCCAACTCCCCTTTGGTTTGATAGCCTTCACTTGCCTCCCCTCCAGTTAGTCCCAACACTTAAAACCCCGCAGATCTGCCTAATTTTAAGTTACACAACATCCATAGCAGAAGTAAAGTTACACGTCAGATTGCGTCATTATTTACAGGCACATCTTTGGATCACGCCCTGAAATGCCCATGCCCTGCCCCCACCATGCCCCTTTCTTGAATACTTTTGAGATGTGCGTGCAGCGGGAAATATGTGTACATCTCAGCGGCTTTTGAAATCCACTAGGCGTGCACGAGCCTGACGTCTTCATGCATCCCCTAATTAATGTGTGCATTAGGCTTTTAAAATATACCTGGTATCCTCTCATTTGTCTGTCTATTGGCTATGTTTTTCCACTCATCCCTTTCCTGGTATGGATATAAACGTTATGCCTTTTCTTTTCAGGGACATGTGCCGACAGGACTCGGACTGTGAATATTACTTCAGTCTTGATGCAGAAATTTCCCTGAACAATTTGGATACCTTGAAAATCCTCATGGAACAAAACAAGTGATTCCTGCAGTTTTATTGGCTAAAATTGTACAAATCTCTTCTCATAAGAGCCCATCCTGATTTGTCTTAGTACTTTAATTCCTTTTTTGTATCAAGATCCATTTTTCATCTTACTACATTCTTTGTAATGGGAACCCTGGGATCACATCTCTGTGGCAGAATCCTTACCCTGCCCGCGCGTATTCTGGGGCCGAATCCTTACCCTGCCCGCGCGTATTCTGGGGCCGAATCCTTACCCTGCCCGCGCGTATTCTGGGGCCGAATCCTTACCCTGCCCGCGCGTATTCTGGGGCCGAATCCTTACCCTGCCCGCGCGTATTCTGGGGCCGAAGGAGGTCGTTCAGCGGCGGTCCGGAACCCCCGCTGAACGACCTCCTGCAATCGATCTCCTGCCGGCGCCATTTTCCATACGGAAAACGATTTGTGGCAGGAGATCGTTTTCCGGACCCCCGCTGGACCCCCAGGGACTTTTGGCCAGCTTGGGGGGGGCCTCCTGACCCCCACAAGACTTGCCAAAAGTCCAGCGGGGGTCCGGAACGACCTCCTGCAGTCGAATCGTGTTGGTCTATGGCCGCCGCCATTTTGCGCCGCCATTTTGGAAAATGGCGCCTGCTGAAGACAACACGATTCAATTGCAGGAGGCTGTTCTGGACCGCCGCCGTTCCGGACCGTCGCTGGATCCCCAGGTAATTTAAAGCACAGATGCAGCTTTGATTTCCTTAAGAGAAGCGGGACACGGGAGTTGGATAAACCTGTCTAACACAAACAGTGCAGTTAGCCACCTTTGGGCAAACTCAGCTGGAACTAAGCTAATGAAATATATTAGGGAAAAAATTAAGTAGAGCAAGAAATAAGACCGCCGCCGTTCCGGACCGCCGCTGGATCCCCAGGTAATTTAAAGCATTTGGGGGGGGGGGGGTTCGGGAGGGTGGGGGATTTAATTTAAAGGGTCGGGGGTGGGTTTTAGGGGGTTTTAGTGTGCCGGCTCACGATTTTAACGATTTTCACGATACTTTACACACCCAAACGGCAACAATACGATTCCCTCCCCCTCCCAGCCGAAATCGATCGTTAAGACGATCGAGGACACGATTCACATCTCTAGTGAGGTTCCCTTATCTAGTTTTTCTGTAATGGGATCCCTTACTCATCTGTGGTTATTTTTGTTATCTTAGTCTGGTGGGTCTGGATAGATCACTTTGCTATGAAAGGAGCCCTTCATTCAGAAACCAATTTTAAACTATCTTGCTAACACGTTTAGTGCACTAATGATATATATCATTGATCTGGTCTCTTGCTGCTTTTTTTTTTTTTTTTTACCACAGATCCATTATTGCCCCCATGGTTAGCCATCCTGGAAAGATGTGGTCGAATTTTTGGTCTGCCTTAGGTGTAGATGGTTTCTATGCCCGCTCAGAGGATTATGTGGATATTGTACAATGGCAGAGAATGTGAGTAACTATATTTTTTTCTGTATACCACAGTGTACCTTTTATTTATTCTCTTATTGTAGTGCCACCCTGGTCTTGTGCTTGTATTGTTTAACTTAGTTTCAGAATATGTAATACCTGCTCAGATAGGTCCTTAGAGCTGCATTGAGTGGACACTTACTATTTTGTATTTCCTGACTCAGGATTGTTTGTCATTTAGATTCATGGTACCCTGGAATAGTTGTACCTTGATAAGGATTTCTGCAGTTTGAAAAAGACTCTCAGCTAAGCTAGCAGCACCTTCTGCTTTCTCTTCCTCACAAATCTAGAGGAAAGCATTGCCTTTTACCAGTTACATTACAAATACAACCAAAATACTCTAAAGAAATTCATCTCAGCTGTGCATTTCCAGAGAATCGATGCAGTAATTCTTGATTTAAATTCATTGCAGTGCGTGTTATGTAAGTCAATAACTGAGTCTGGTTATCTAAAATTGGATCAAAGGTTATCTGGTTGTCTAGCAACACAAGGAAAAAAAGTTTTTATTAAGGCAAGCACAATCTTGATGGGCTATCCTATCATTTGAGATGAGTAATGGATGTATTACTATGGCAGTTACCACAGGGAAAAGGTTCAGAGTCTCTGGGTAAACTCTCCAGTAAGTGCCTGATTTACTCTTGGTTCTTCAATCTTAGACAAGCTTAGAATATTAAGCATTTCCTACCTACATTTGCAGCTATAATTGTCTCCCATGTATGATCTTAGAGGTGTTTGGAATGTGCCTTACGTCTCGGGTGTCTATCTGGTAAAGGGGAGCACTCTGAGGTCTGAGCTCAATCGCAGAGACCTGTATCATAGCAGCAAGATGGACCCTGACATGGCTTTCTGCTATAATGTCCGGAAAGAGGTCAGTATCTGCTATTAAGTGTCCTGAGATCAATAATAACCTAGAATTAATTAATTAATAAAAGCCTTTTACATGGGCACAAACGTAAAATGATGGCCAGGTTAAATAAATGTAAATTAAGCAAATGATGTTCAATCAAATGTTTGCTAGGGCTAACTGCTGGCACCTGTGAAGACACTGGACATTGCCAAGAGTTTGTGCTTGACTTGCTAATCCATACAAGCCCCTCTCCCGCTTATGGGTTGTGATTTTCTGCAGGGAGTCTTCATGTTTCTGACAAACAGAGAGGAATTTGGGAACATCCTTTCCTTGGATAATTACCAGACAAATCACCTTCATAATGATCTCTGGCAGATTTTCAGCAATCCAAAGGTGATGTGGCTGTTTTCACTGGGGTAGGGCTGGGAGGATGGGTCACAAGCTTGAAGGGAACTCAGAGACTGCATTTCTTTCTACCTCTTAATCCTAAAGTGCCGTATCAGTAAGACTGATAGTTTTGTCTTTTTAACTATAGGACTGGGAAGATAAATACATCCATGAGAACTACACAATGATCTTACATGGGAGACTCTTGGAAACAGTAAGATTTCTTTTTATAAGAATGGGAGAAATGAATGTTTGTTTTTCAGTCTCTTGCTGTGGAAAGGGAACGCTCTGGGCAGGGTGCAGGTCAGGAGATGACGCATTTCATGGCTCGCCACTCACCAGGCCTCCAGAACAGGCAGACCCCCTCCGTCTGCGTTGAGACACCAACAACATGGCTCCTGCCCTGGCTCCCCCTAAGCGTGTGTGTGCCGGACCTCCCACCCCTTAAAGGCTCTGTGGTAGGAAAATACATCTACTCAGCCCTGTTAAGGGTTTCCCATGTCTCCCTCACTCCTCCTCAGCAAAGACTCGACTACAGTCTACTTGTAATGTGAGTTGCTGCGTTCCAGCCTTGCGTCTTCCCTTTGTCCTGCTCACATGTGACTGACCTTAGCCTGGACTTCCACGGACCCTCGTGCTCTCCAGTACCTAAGACCTGCCGGCTCCTAGAATCTGAGGGAAAAGCGACAGGTAGAGGTGAAGTTTCTCCCAGCTTAGGCCCACCAGCTCTTAGTGGGGACCTATAGGACTTTCCCTGTAGGTTGAGCCAACTCTACCACAGCACCAAGGGTCCACAACCTTTACAGAAGGGAGCTCTCCAGAGGTACCTTTCATACCTCATAGGTTCATTACACAAGATCCATTCATATGTGGGTTGTATTTTGAATTTCTAAATTATTTTAATTTAATTTTTAGGGATATGCACTGGACATTTTTACACTTGATTTATTTTTGGCTCAGACATGTTCATTTTGAATACCCATTTGTTGTGTTTGCTTTTAAAAGTTTCTATATGTAAATACTGTTTTACATGCATGCAATCAAATTTTAGGAGACTGTAAGGTGAAGTTTAAAAGCCTAGCATGTGTATCAATTGGGAGATCCAAAAAAGCAAACCGGGAACCGGTCCAATATTGCAGTAGCAACCAAGAAAAAAGAACACCAAGGATTCTTAGTTCTTTATTCAGCACTATGCATCAAAAAAGCCCGACTAAGGCCGAGTTTCGCTCGAAAGAGCTGCTTCAGGGGCTAATGAAACACATATAAAAACATGTAAAAACAAATAAATACATATAAATACATTAAAAACATGTCAAACATTTAAGACATATAAAGCCATGTATACCAACACATTATTATTTATTATAATTATCATTTTTTATGATTTTATAAACAGATACAAAAATGTCAAAATGTGCTTAAAAAAAGCAAAAGACAACTTTAATTCAACTCAAACTAATGGATGTATGATTTCAGTTATGAGAATGTATAGATGAATAATATTAATTGTGGAAATAAAATCATAACTGACATAACATAATTGAGTGTGCACCTAAAAATGTAAATAAATACCTATAGCAGGCGATGCCAAGGTAGCCTGCATCCAGCAAACACCTTCACTGTTTGTGCTAAAAAACAAGCACAACAAAACCAGTTGCAATGAATGAATAGTACTGGAAAAATCTATTGAGTATCTTAGGCACTGTGATTCTTAAAACAAAACTGAATGCCACGTTTAGGCAACATAGTAACAAGCACACAATGAAACTAAAAACCCACAAATAGGGAGATACACAGTAACTCAGTGCGTTAACATTTTAAATGTGAAACCATCGTTAATAAGCAGGGCAGACTTAGAGCACCAAAAATACACTTACCAACATAGAAAACTTTAATGTCAAGTTCTATAAATGCCAGGGAAGTGCAGGACAGAAAGACACCGTAACGCTCATTCAGCGCAAAACCGGAAATGACTCCCACGGCTCACTATAGGCATTTAAATACATTAATGAAGTCAGAGAAATATCAGGAGAATTACAGCACACAAAAGTGGATATTAATTAATATATCTGCAAAAAAAAGTTCAAACAGATAACTGAAAGCTGTATCAAAAGGTGAGTAAAACGCTAATAAAAAAGCCAAAGGACAAATATTTCATTTCTCTGACTTCATTAATGTATTAAAATGCCTATAGTGAGCCGTGGGAGGCATTTCCGGTTTTGCACTGAAAGAGCATTACGTTATCAGCCGGGATGTTAGAATCCTCAGAGGGGGTGTGGGCTGGTGATGTTATCAGCCGGGATGTTAGAATCCTCAGAGGGGGTGCGGGCTGGTGATGTGTCAGACGGGATGTTAGAATCCTCAGAGGGGGTGTGGGCTGGTGATGTTATCAGCCGGGATGTTAGAATCCTCAGAGGGGGTGTGGGCTGGTGATGTTATCAGACGGGATGTTAGAATCCTCAGAGGGGGTGTGGGCTGGTGATGTTATCAGCCGGGATGTTAGAATCCTCAGAGGGGGTGTGGGCTGGTGATGTTATCAGCCGGGATGTTAGAATCCTCAGAGGGGGTGTGGGCTGGTGATGTTATCACACAGAGCTGGGATATTAGAATCCTCAGAGGGGGTGTGGGCTGGTGATGTTATCAGACGGGATGTTAGAATCCTCAGAGGGGGTGTGGGCTGGTGATGTTATCAGCCGGGATGTTAGAATCCTCAGAGGGGGTGTGGGCTGGTGATGTTATCAGACGGGATGTTAGAATCCTCAGAGGGGGTGTGGGCTGGTGATGTTATCGCACAGAGCTGGGATGTTAGAATCCTCAGAGGGGGTGTGGGCTGGTGATGTTATCAGCCGGGATGTTAGAATCCTCAGAGGGGGTGTGGGCTGGTGATGTTATCAGACGGGATGTTAGAATCCTCAGAGGGGGTGTGGGCTGGTGATGTTATCAGCCGGGATGTTAGAATCCTCAGAGGGGGTGTGGGCTGGTGATGTTATCAGACGGGATGTTAGAATCCTCAGAGGGGGTGTGGGCTGGTGATGTTATCACACAGAGCTGGGATATTAGAATCCTCAGAGGGGGTGTGGGCTGGTGATGTTATCAGACGGGATGTTAGAATCCTCAGAGGGGGTGTGGGCTGGTGATGTTATCAGACGGGATGTTAGAATCCTCAGAGGGGGTGTGGGCTGGTGATGTTATCAGCCGGGATGTTAGAATCCTCAGAGGGGGTGTGGGCTGGTGATGTTATCAGCCGGGATGTTAGAATCCTCAGAGGGGGTGTGGGCTGGTGATGTTATCACACAGAGCTGGGATATTAGAATCCTCAGAGGGGGTGTGGGCTGGTGATGTTATCAGACGGGATGTTAGAATCCTCAGAGGGGGTGTGGGCTGGTGATGTTATCAGCCGGGATGTTAGAATCCTCAGAGGGGGTGTGGGCTGGTGATGTTATCAGACGGGATGTTAGAATCCTCAGAGGGGGTGTGGGCTGGTGATGTTATCGCACAGAGCTGGGATGTTAGAATCCTCAGAGGGGGTGTGGGCTGGTGATGTTATCAGCCGGGATGTTAGAATCCTCAGAGGGGGTGTGGGCTGGTGATGTTATCAGACGGGATGTTAGAATCCTCAGAGGGGGTGCGGGCTGGTGATGTTATCAGCCGGGATGTTAGAATCCTCAGAGGGGGTGTGGGCTGGTGATGTTATCAGCCGGGATGTTAGAATCCTCAGAGGGGGTGTGGGCTGGTGATGTTATCAGACGGGATGTTAGAATTCTCAGAGGGGGTGTGGGCTGGTGATGTTATCAGACGGGATGTTAGAATCCTCAGAGGGGGTGTGGGCTGGTGATGTTATCAGACGGGATGTTAGAATCCTCAGAGGGGGTGTGGGCTGGTGATGTTATCAGCCGGGATGTTAGAATCCTCAGAGGGGGTGTGGGCTGGTGATGTTATCAGCCGGGATGTTAGAATCCTCAGAGGGGGTGTGGGCTGGTGATGTTATCAGGCGGGATGTTAGAATCCTCAGAGGGGGTGCGGGCTGGTGATGTTATCAGCCGGGATGTTAGAATCCTCAGAGGGGTGTGGGCTGGTGATGTTATCAGACGGGATGTTAGAATCCTCAGAGGGGGTGTGGGCTGGTGATGTTATCACACAGAGCTGGGATGTTAGAATCCTCAGAGGGGGTGTGGGCTGGTGATGTTATCAGACGGGATGTTAGAATCCTCAGAGGGGGTGTGGGCTGGTGATGTTATCAGCCGGGATGTTAGAATCCTCAGAGGGGGTGTGGGCTGGTGATGTTATCAGGCGGGATGTTAGAATCCTCAGAGGGGGTGCGGGCTGGTGATGTTATCAGGCGGGATGTTAGAATCCTCAGAGGGGGTGCGGGCTGGTGATGTTATCAGCCGGGATGTTAGAATCCTCAGAGGGGGTGTGGGCGGGTGATGTTATCAGCCGGGATGTTAGAATCCTCAGAGGGGGTGTGGGCTGGTGATGTTATCACACAGAGCTGGGATGTTAGAATCCTCAGAGGGGGTGTGGGCTGGTGATGTTATCAGACGGGATGTTAGAATCCTCAGAGGGGGTGTGGGCTGGTGATGTTATCAGCCGGGATGTTAGAATCCTCAGAGGGGGTGTGGGCGGGTGATGTTATCAGCCGGGATGTTAGAATCCTCAGAGGGGGTGTGGGCTGGTGATGTTATCGCACAGAGCTGGGATGTTAGAATCCTCAGAGGGGGTGTGGGCTGGTGATGTTATCAGCCGGGATGTTAGAATCCTCAGAGGGGGTGTGGGCTGGTGATGTTATCAGCCGGGATGTTAGAATCCTCAGAGGGGGTGTGGGCGGGTGATGTTATCAGCCGGGATGTTAGAATCCTCAGAGGGGGTGCGGGCTGGTGATGTTATCAGCCGGGATGTTAGAATCCTCAGAGGGGGTGTGGGCTGGTGATGTTATCAGCCGGGATGTTAGAATCCTCAGAGGGGGTGTGGGCTGGTGATGTTATCAGCCGGGATGTTAGAATCCTCAGAGGGGGTGCGGGCTGGTGATGTTATCAGCCGGGATGTTAGAATCCTCAGAGGGGGTGCGGGCTGGTGATGTTATCAGACGGGATGTTAGAATCCTCAGAGGGGGTGTGGGCTGGTGATGTTATCAGACGGGATGTTAGAATCCTCAGAGGGGGTGTGGGCTGGTGATGTTATCACACAGAGCCGGGATGTTAGAATCCTCAGAGGGGGTGTGGGCTGGTGATGTTATCAGCCGGGATGTTAGAATCCTCAGAGGGGGGTGCGGGCTGGTGATGTTATCAACCGGGATGTTAGAATCCTCAGAGGGGGTGTGGGCTGGTGATGTTATCAGCCGGGATGTTAGAATCCTCAGAGGGGGGTGCGGGCTGGTGATGTTATCAACCGGGATGTTAGAATCCTCAGAGGGGGTGCGGGCTGGTGATGTTATCAGCCGGGATGTTAGAATCCTCAGAGGGGGTGCGGGCTGGTGATGTTATCAGCCGGGATGTTAGAATCCTCAGAGGGGGTGCGGGCTGGTGATGTTATCAGCCGGGATGTTAGAATCCTCAGAGGGGGTGCGGGCTGGTGATGTTATCACACAGAGCCGGGATGTTAGAATCCTCAGAGGGGGTGTGGGCTGGTGATGTTATCAGACGGGATGTTAGAATCCTCAGAGGGGGTGCGGGATGGTAATGTTATCAGACGGGATGTTAGAATCCTCAGAGGGGGTGTGGGCTGGTGATGTTATCACACAGAGCTGGGATGTTAGAATCCTCAGAGGGGGTGTGGGCTGGTAATGTTATCAGCCGGGATGTTAGAATCCTCAGAGGGGGTGTGGGCTGGTGATGTTATCAGCCGGGATGTTAGAATCCTCAGAGGGGGTGTGGGCTGGTGATGTTATCAGCCGGGATGTTAGAATCCTCAGAGGGGGTGTGGGCTGGTGATGTTATCAGCCGGGATGTTAGAATCCTCAGAGGGGGTGTGGGCTGGTGATGTTATCAGACGGGATGTTAGAATCCTCAGAGGGGGTGTGGGCTGGTGATGTTATCAGACAGAGCTGGGATGTTAGAATCCTCAGAGGGGGTGCGGGATGGTAATGTTATCAGACGGGATGTTAGAATCCTCAGAGGGGGTGTGGGCTGGTGATGTTATCACACAGAGCTGGGATGTTAGAATCCTCAGAGGGGGTGTGGGCTGGTGATGTTATCACACAGAGCTGGGATGTTAGAATCCTCAGAGGGGGTGTGGGCTGGTGATGTTATCAGCCGGGATGTTAGAATCCTCAGAGGGGGTGTGGGCTGGTGATGTTATCAGACGGGATGTTAGAATCCTCAGAGGGGGTGTGGGCTGGTGATGTTATCACACAGAGCTGGGATGTTAGAATCCTCAGAGGGGGTGTGGGCTGGTGATGTTATCACACAGAGCTGGGATGTTAGAATCCTCAGAGGGGGTGTGGGCTGGTGATGTTATCAGCCGGGATGTTAGAATCCTCAGAGGGGGTGTGGGCTGGTGATGTTATCAGCCAGGATGTTAGAATCCTCAGAGGGGGTGTGGGCTGGTGATGTTATATCACAGAGCCGGGATGTTAGAATCCTCAGAGGGGGTGTGGGCTGGTGATGTTATCACACAGAGCTGGGATGTTAGAATCCTCAGAGGAGGTGTGGGCTGGTGATGTTATCACACAGAGCTGGGATGTTAGAATCCTCAGAGGGGGTGTGGGCTGGTGATGTTATCAGACGGGATGTTAGAATCCTCAGAGGGGGTGTGGGCTGGTGATGTTATCAGACGGGATGTTAGAATCCTCAGAGGGGGTGTGGGCTGGTGATGTTATCACACAGAGCTGGGATGTTAGAATCCTCAGAGGGGGTGTGGGCTGGTGATGTTATCAGCCGGGATGTTAGAATCCTCAGAGGGGGTGTGGGCTGGTGATGTTATCAGCCGGGATGTTAGAATCCTCAGAGGGGGTGTGGGCTGGTGATGTTATCAGACGGGATGTTAGAATTCTCAGAGGGGGTGCGGGCTGGTGATGTTATCACACAGAGCTGGGATGTTAGAATCCTCAGAGGGGGTGTGGGCTGGTGATGTTATCACACAGAGCTGGGATGTTAGAATCCTCAGAGGGGGTGTGGGCTGGTGATGTTATCACACAGAGCCGGGATGTTAGAATCCTCAGAGGAGGTGTGGGCTGGTGATGTTATCAGCCGGGATGTTAGAATCCTCAGAGGGGGTGTGGGCTGGTGATGTTATCAGCCGGGATGTTAGAATCCTCAGAGGGGGTGCGGGCTGGTGATGTTATCAGCCGGGATGTTAGAATCCTCAGAGGGGGTGTGGGCTGGTGATGTTATCAGCCGGGATGTTAGAATCCTCAGAGGGGGTGTGGGCTGGTGATGTTATCAGCCGGGATGTTAGAATCCTCAGAGGGGGTGTGGGCTGGTGATGTTATCGCACAGAGCTGGGATGTTAGAATCCTCAGAGGGGGTGTGGGCTGGTGATGTTATCAGCCGGGATGTTAGAATCCTCAGAGGGGGTGTGGGCTGGTGATGTTATCAGCCGGGATGTTAGAATCCTCAGAGGGGGTGTGGGCTGGTGATGTTATCAGACGGGATGTTAGAATCCTCAGAGGGGGTGTGGGCTGGTGATGTTATCAGCCGGGATGTTAGAATCCTCAGAGGGGGTGTGGGCTGGTGATGTTATCAGACGGGATGTTAGAATCCTCAGAGAGGGTGCGGGCTGGTGATGTTATCAGCAGGGATGTTAGAATCCTCAGAGGGGGTGTGGGCTGGTGATGTTATCAGACGGGATGTTAGAATCCTCAGAGGGGGTGTGGGCTGGTGATGTTATCAGCCAGGATGTTAGAATCCTCAGAGGGGGTGTGGGCTGGTGATGTTATCAGCAGGGATGTTAGAATCCTCAGAGGGGGTGTGGGCTGGTGATGTTATCAGCCGGGATGTTAGAATCCTCAGAGGGGGTGTGGGCTGGTGATGTTATCAGCCGGGATGTTACAATCCTCAGAGGGGGTGTGGGCTGGTGATGTGTCAGACGGGATGTTAGAATCCTCAGAGGGGGTGTGGGCTGGTGATGTTATCAGACGGGATGTTAGAATCCTCAGAGGGGGTGTGGGCTGGTGATGTTATCAGACGGGATGTTAGAATCCTCAGAGGGGGTGCGGGCTGGTGATGTTATCAGCCGGGATGTTAGAATCCTCAGAGGGGGTGCGGGCTGGTGATGTTATCAGACGGGATGTTAGAATCCTCAGAGGGGGTGTGGGCTGGTGATGTTATCAGCCGGGATGTTAGAATCCTCAGAGGGGGTGTGGGCTGGTGATGTTATCAGACGGGATGTTAGAATCCTCAGAGGGGGTGTGGGCTGGTGATGTTATCAGCCGGGATGTTAGAATCCTCAGAGGGGGTGCGGGCTGGTGATGTTATCAGACGGGATGTTAGAATCCTCAGAGGGGGTGTGGGCTGGTGATGTTATCAGACGGGATGTTAGAATCCTCAGAGGGGGTGTGGGCTGGTGATGTTATCAGACGGGATGTTAGAATCCTCAGAGGGGGTGTGGGCTGGTGATGTTATCAGACGGGATGTTAGAATCCTCAGAGGGGGTGCGGGCTGGTGATGTTATCAGACGGGATGTTAGAATCCTCAGAGGGGGTGTGGGCTGGTGATGTTATCAGACGGGATGTTAGAATCCTCAGAGGGGGTGTGGGCTGGTGATGTTATCAGACGGGATGTTAGAATCCTCAGAGGGGGTGTGGGCTGGTGATGTTAGCAGACGGGATGTTAGAATCCTCAGAGGGGGTGTGGGCTGGTGATGTTATCAGACGGGATGTTAGAATCCTCAGAGGGGGTGTGGGCTGGTGATGTTATCAGACGGGATGTTAGAATCCTCCGAGGGGGTGTGGGCTGGTGATGTTATCAGCCAGGATGTTAGAATCCTCAGAGGGGGTGTGGGCTGGTGATGTTATCAGACGGGATGTTAGAATCCTCAGAGGGGGTGTGGGCTGGTGATGTTATCAGCCGGGATGTTAGAATCCTCAGAGGGGGTGCGGGATGGTGATGTTATCAGCCGGGATGTTAGAATCCTCAGAGGGGGTGCGGGCTGGTGATGTTATCAGACGGGATGTTAGAATCCTCAGAGGGGGTGTGGGCTGGTGATGTTATCAGACGGGATGTTAGAATCCTCAGAGGGGGTGTGGGCTGGTGATGTTATCAGACGGGATGTTAGAATCCTCAGAGGGGGTGTGGGCTGGTGTTGTTATCAGCCGGGATGTTAGAATCCTCAGAGGGGGTGCGGGCTGGTGATGTTATCAGCCGGGATGTTAGAATCCTCAGAGGGGGTGCGGGCTGGTGATGTTATCAGACGGGATGTTAGAATCCTCAGAGGGGGTGTGGGCTGGTGTTGTTATCAGCCGGGATGTTAGAATCCTCAGAGGGGGTGTGGGCTGGTGATGTTATCAGACGGGATGTTAGAATCCTCAGAGGGGGGTGTGGGCTGGTGATGTTATCAGCCGGGATGTTAGAATCCTCAGAGGGGGTGTGGGCTGGTGATGTTATCAGACGGGATGTTAGAATCCTCAGAGGGGGTGCGGGCTGGTGATGTTATCAGCCGGGATGTTAGAATCCTCAGAGGGGGTGCGGGATGGTGATGTTATCAGACGGGATGTTAGAATCCTCAGAGGGGGTGTGGGCTGGTGATGTTATCAGCCGGGATGTTAGAATCCTCAGAGGGGGTGTGGGCTGGTGATGTTATCAGATGGGATGTTAGAATCCTCAGAGGGGGTGTGGGCTGGTGATGTTATCAGACGGGATGTTAGAATCCTCAGAGGAGGGTGTGGGCTGGTGATGTTATCAGACGGGATGTTAGAATCCTCAGAGGGGGTGTGGGCTGGTGATGTTATCAGACGGGATGTTAGAATCCTCAGAGGGGGTGTGGGCTGGTGATGTTATCAGACGGGATGTTAGAATCCTCAGAGGGGGTGTGGGCTGGTGATGTTATCAGACGGGATGTTAGAATCCTCAGAGGGGGTGTGGGCTGGTGATGTTATCAGACGGGATGTTAGAATCCTCAGAGGGGGTGTGGGCTGGTGATGTTATCAGACGGGATGTTAGAATCCTCCGAGGGGGTGTGGGCTGGTGATGTTATCAGCCAGGATGTTAGAATCCTCAGAGGGGGTGTGGGCTGGTGATGTTATCAGACGGGATGTTAGAATCCTCAGAGGGGGTGTGGGCTGGTGATGTTATCAGCCGGGATGTTAGAATCCTCAGAGGGGGTGTGGGCTGGTGATGTTATCAGCCGGGATGTTAGAATCCTCAGAGGGGGTGCGGGATGGTGATGTTATCAGCCGGGATGTTAGAATCCTCAGAGGGGGTGCGGGCTGGTGATGTTATCAGACGGGATGTTAGAATCCTCAGAGGGGGTGTGGGCTGGTGATGTTATCAGACGGGATGTTAGAATCCTCAGAGGGGGTGCGGGCTGGTGATGTTATCAGACGGGATGTTAGAATCCTCAGAGGGGGTGTGGGCGGGTGATGTTATCAGCCGGGATGTTAGAATCCTCAGAGGGGGTGTGGGCTGGTGATGTTATCAGACGGGATGTTAGAATCCTCAGAGGGGGTGCGGGATGGTGATGTTATCAGCCGGGATGTTAGAATCCTCAGAGGGGGTGTGGGCTGGTGATGTTATCAGACGGGATGTTAGAATCCTCAGAGGGGGTGTGGGCTGGTGATGTTATATCACAGAGCCGGGATGTTAGAATCCTCAGAGGGGGTGTGGGCTGGTGATGTTATCAGACGGGATGTTAGAATTCTCAGAGGGGGTGTGGGCTGGTGATGTTATCACACAGAGCTGGGATATTAGAATCCTCAGAGGGGGTGTGGGCTGGTGATGTTATCAGCCGGGATGTTAGAATCCTCAGAGGGGGTGTGGGCTGGTGATGTTATCAGACGGGATGTTAGAATCCTCAGAGGGGGTGCGGGCTGGTGATGTTATCAGACGGGATGTTAGAATCCTCAGAGGGGGTGTGGGCTGGTGATGTTATCAGACGGGATGTTAGAATCCTCAGAGGGGGTGCGGGCTGGTGATGTTATCAGCCGGGATGTTACAATCCTCAGAGGGGGTGTGGGCTGGTGATGTTATCAGACGGGATGTTAGAATCCTCAGAGGGGGTGCGGGCTGGTGTTGTTATCAGCCGGGATGTTAGAATCCTCAGAGGGGGTGCGGGCTGGTGATGTTATCAGCCGGGATGTTAGAATCCTCAGAGGGGGTGCGGGCTGGTGATGTTATCAGACGGGATGTTAGAATCCTCAGAGGGGGTGTGGGCTGGTGATGTTATCAGACGGGATGTTAGAATCCTCAGAGGGGGTGCGGGCTGGTGATGTTATCAGACGGGATGTTAGAATCCTCAGAGGGGGTGTGGGCTGGTGATGTTATCAGACGGGATGTTAGAATCCTCAGAGGGGGGTGTGGGCTGGTGATGTTATCAGCCGGGATGTTAGAATCCTCAGAGGGGGTGTGGGCTGGTGATGTTATCAGCCGGGATGTTAGAATCCTCAGAGGGGGTGTGGGCTGGTGATGTTATCAGCCGGGATGTTAGAATCCTCAGAGGGGGTGCGGGATGGTGATGTTATCAGACGGGATGTTAGAATCCTCAGAGGGGGTGTGGGCTGGTGATGTTATCAGCCGGGATGTTAGAATCCTCAGAGGGGGTGTGGGCTGGTGATGTTATCAGACGGGATGTTAGAATCCTCAGAGGGGGTGTGGGCTGGTGATGTTATCAGCCGGGATGTTAGAATCCTCAGAGGGGGTGTGGGCGGGTGATGTTATCAGACGGGATGTTAGAATCCTCAGAGGAGGGTGTGGGCTGGTGATGTTATCAGCCGGGATGTTAGAATCCTCAGAGGGGGTGTGGGCTGGTGATGTTATCAGCCGGGATGTTACAATCCTCAGAGGGGGTGTGGGCTGGTGATGTTATCAGACGGGATGTTAGAATCCTCAGAGGGGGTGTGGGCTGGTGATGTTATCAGCCGGGATGTTAGAATCCTCAGAGGGGGTGTGGGCTGGTGATGTTATCAGCCGGGATGTTAGAATCCTCAGAGGGGGTGTGGGCTGGTGATGTGTCAGACGGGATGTTAGAATCCTCAGAGGGGGTGTGGGCTGGTGATGTTATCAGACGGGATGTTAGAATCCTCAGAGGGGGTGTGGGCTGGTGATGTTATCAGACGGGATGTTAGAATCCTCAGAGGGGGTGCGGGCTGGTGATGTTATCAGCCGGGATGTTAGAATCCTCAGAGGGGGGTGTGGGCTGGTGATGTTATCAGACGGGATGTTAGAATCCTCAGAGGGGGTGCGGGCTGGTGATGTTATCAGACGGGATGTTAGAATCCTCAGAGGGGGTGTGGGCTGGTGATGTTATCAGCCGGGATGTTAGAATCCTCAGAGGGGGTGTGGGCTGGTGATGTTATCAGCCGGGATGTTACAATCCTCAGAGGGGGTGTGGGCTGGTGATGTTATCAGCCGGGATGTTAGAATCCTCAGAGGGGGTGTGGGCTGGTGATGTTATCAGCCGGGATGTTAGAATCCTCAGAGGGGGTGTGGGCTGGTGATGTTATCAGCCGGGATGTTACAATCCTCAGAGGGGGTGTGGGCTGGTGATGTTATCAGACGGGATGTTAGAATCCTCAGAGGGGGTGTGGGCTGGTGATGTTATCAGCCGGGATGTTAGAATCCTCAGAGGGGGTGTGGGCTGGTGATGTTATCAGCCGGGATGTTACAATCCTCAGAGGGGGTGCGGGCTGGTGATGTGTCAGACGGGATGTTAGAATCCTCAGAGGGGGTGTGGGCTGGTGATGTTATCAGCCGGGATGTTAGAATCCTCAGAGGGGGTGTGGGCTGGTGATGTTATCAGACGGGATGTTAGAATCCTCAGAGGGGGTGCGGGCTGGTGATGTTATCAGCCGGGATGTTAGAATCCTCAGAGGGGGTGCGGGCTGGTGATGTTATCAGACGGGATGTTAGAATCCTCAGAGGGGGTGTGGGCTGGTGATGTTATCAGACGGGATGTTAGAATCCTCAGAGGGGGTGCGGGCTGGTGATGTTATCAGCCTGGATGTTACAATCCTCAGAGGGGGTGTGGGCTGGTGATGTTATCAGACGGGATGTTAGAATCCTCAGAGGGGGTGTGGGCTGGTGATGTTATCAGCAGGGATGTTAGAATCCTCAGAGGGGGTGTGGGCTGGTGATGTTATCAGCCGGGATGTTAGAATCCTCAGAGGGGGTGCGGGCTGGTGATGTTATCAGCCGGGATGTTAGAATCCTCAGAGGGGGTGTGGGCTGGTGATGTTATCAGCCGGGATGTTAGAATCCTCAGAGGGGGTGTGGGCTGGTGATGTTATCAGCCGGGATGTTAGAATCCTCAGAGGGGGTGTGGGCTGGTGATGTTATCACACAGAGCCGGGATGTTAGAATCCTCAGAGGGGGTGTGGGCTGGTGATGTTATCAGCCGGGATGTTAGAATCCTCAGAGGGGGTGCGGGCTGGTGATGTTATCAGCCGGGATGTTACAATCCTCAGAGGGGGTGTGGGCTGGTGATGTTATCAGCCGGGATGTTAGAATCCTCAGAGGGGGTGTGGGCTGGTGATGTTATCAGACGGGATGTTAGAATCCTCAGAGGGGGTGTGGGCTGGTGATGTTATCAGACGGGATGTTAGAATCCTCAGAGGGGGTGTGGGCTGGTGATGTTATCAGACGGGATGTTAGAATCCTCAGAGGGGGGTGTGGGCTGGTGATGTTATCAGCCGGGATGTTACAATCCTCAGAGGGGGTGTGGGCTGGTGATGTTATCAGACGGGATGTTAGAATCCTCAGAGGGGGTGTGGGCTGGTGATGTTATCAGCTGGGATGTTAGAATCCTCAGAGGGGGTGTGGGCTGGTGATGTTATCAGCCGGGATGTTACAATCCTCAGAGGGGGTGTGGGCTGGTGATGTTATCAGCCGGGATGTTAGAATCCTCAGAGGGGGTGTGGGCTGGTGATGTTATCAGACGGGATGTTAGAATCCTCAGAGGGGGTGTGGGCTGGTGATCTTATCAGACGGGATGTTAGAATCCTCAGAGGGGGTGTGGGCTGGTGATGTTATCAGCCGGGATGTTAGAATCCTCAGAGGGGGTGCGGGCTGGTGATGTGTCAGACGGGATGTTAGAATCCTCAGAGGGGGTGTGGGCTGGTGATGTTATCAGACGGGATGTTAGAATCCTCAGAGGGGGTGTGGGCTGGTGATGTTATCAGACGGGATGTTAGAATCCTCAGAGGGGGTGCGGGCTGGTGATGTTATCAGCCGGGATGTTAGAATCCTCAGAGGGGGTGTGGGCTGGTGATGTTATCAGACGGGATGTTAGAATCCTCAGAGGGGGTGTGGGCTGGTGATGTTATCAGACGGGATGTTAGAATCCTCCGAGGGGGTGTGGGCTGGTGATGTTATCAGCCAGGATGTTAGAATCCTCAGAGGGGGTGTGGGCTGGTGATGTTATCAGACGGGATGTTAGAATCCTCAGAGGGGGTGTGGGCTGGTGATGTTATCAGACGGGATGTTAGAATCCTCAGAGGGGGTGTGGGCTGGTGATGTTATCAGCCGGGATGTTAGAATCCTCAGAGGGGGTGTGGGCTGGTGATGTTATCAGACGGGATGTTAGAATCCTCCGAGGGGGTGTGGGCTGGTGATGTTATCAGCCAGGATGTTAGAATCCTCAGAGGGGGTGTGGGCTGGTGATGTTATCAGACGGGATGTTAGAATCCTCAGAGGGGGGTGTGGGCTGGTGATGTTATCAGCCGGGATGTTAGAATCCTCAGAGGGGGTGCGGGCTGGTGATGTTATCAGCCGGGATGTTAGAATCCTCAGAGGGGGTGTGGGCGGGTGATGTTATCAGCCGGGATGTTAGAATCCTCAGAGGGGGTGCGGGCTGGTGATGTTATCAGACGGGATGTTAGAATCCTCAGAGGGGGTGTGGGCTGGTGATGTTATCAGCCGGGATGTTAGAATCCTCAGAGGGGGTGTGGGCTGGTGATGTTATCAGCCGGGATGTTAGAATCCTCAGAGGGGGTGCGGGCTGGTGATGTTATCAGACGGGATGTTAGAATCCTCAGAGGGGGTGCGGGCTGGTGATGTTATCAGACGGGATGTTAGAATCCTCAGAGGGGGTGCGGGATGGTGATGTTATCAGACGGGATGTTAGAATCCTCAGAGGGGGTGCGGGCTGGTGATGTTATCAGACGGGATGTTAGAATCCTCAGAGGGGGTGTGGGCTGGTGATGTTATCAGACGGGATGTTAGAATCCTCAGAGGGGGTGTGGGCTGGTGATGTTATCAGCCGGGATGTTAGAATCCTCAGAGGGGGTGTGGGCTGGTGATGTTATCAGACGGGATGTTAGAATTCTCAGAGGGGGTGTGGGCTGGTGATGTTATCAGCCGGGATGTTAGAATCCTCAGAGGGGGTGTGGGCTGGTGATGTTATCAGCCGGGATGTTAGAATCCTCAGAGGGGGTGTGGGCTGGTGATGTTATCAGCCGGGATGTTAGAATCCTCAGAGGGGGTGTGGGCTGGTGATGTTATCAGACGGGATGTTAGAATCCTCAGAGGGGGTGTGGGCTGGTGATGTTATCAGCCGGGATGTTAGAATCCTCAGAGGGGGTGTGGGCTGGTGATGTTATCAGACGGGATGTTAGAATCCTCAGAGGGGGTGTGGGCTGGTGATGTTATCAGCCGGGATGTTAGAATCCTCAGAGGGGGTGTGGGCTGGTGATGTTATCAGCCGGGATGTTAGAATCCTCAGAGGGGGTGTGGGCTGGTGATGTTATCAGGCGGGATGTTAGAATCCTCAGAGGGGGTGTGGGCTGGTGATGTTATCAGCCGGGATGTTAGAATCCTCAGAGGGGGTGTGGGCTGGTGATGTTATCAGCCGGGATGTTAGAATCCTCAGAGGGGGTGTGGGCTGGTGATGTTATCAGACGGGATGTTAGAATCCTCAGAGGGGGTGTGGGCTGGTGATGTTATCAGCCGGGATGTTAGAATCCTCAGAGGGGGTGTGGGCTGGTGATGTTATCAGCCGGGATGTTAGAATCCTCAGAGGGGGTGTGGGCTGGTGATGTTATCAGCCGGGATGTTAGAATCCTCAGAGGGGGTGCGGGCTGGTGATGTTTTGTTTATATTATTCACTTTTAATTTGTAAACCGCTTAGCCGGTCAGTTCTTTGCCCAATTTGCGGTATATAAAATCTTTTAAATAAATAAATAAAATATTTAAATTATCACAAAGTCCCACTTTTTCAAAGCAATATGTCCTGAGCTTCACACAATAACTCTCCTTATCCTGTCATTCAAAGTCTGATCCAACCCCGACACGATATCATGTTTCAATCGTCCATCTGCCTCAGGGGGTATTTCTTTCCAACGCTCACATCTCTCTTCTCTTTTCAAGCTTGAAAACGGGACAAATGAAGGGCCTCACTTTATAACGTATCGCAGGCCTGCCGTACTTTAGAAAATTGCACTAATGGAGGCGGGGGGTGTCCTGCGCTAACCGGCAGCGATCGCACCGCCGCGGTGCGATCGCTGCCGGTTTCCCACCCAATAGCGCCACCATGAAAGCACAGTCCAGATGTATATATATATATATAACAATGCCCACATCTGTTGCCCTCTTTACCTTTGTAGCTGCACCTTTCAGGTTTTTTTTGTTTAACTGTTTTTATCATTTTATCAAAGTTTCCCTTTTGAAAGTTTAGTGCTAGAGCCTTCTTGTTTTATCTGTAAATACACTGAAATATAAAGAACAGTTTTGTTAAAGGTTGTTGCAAATTGTTTGGTAAGTTATTGATCATATATTAATAAAATGTTTTAACTTCTAGTTATTTCCTAACCATAGATTGATTTTTTCCATATAAAGGTTATTTCCATATAAAGTGATTTCCATTTGGAATCTCTTTCCCTTTTTTCAGAATACACTTCTTAGACAGAGATAAAGCCAGGTTATATATAATCCTTCTCTCATTTTCATAATTATGGGTTTAAGAACTAACATGATCTAAATTTCAGTCAATGTCTTTTGCTAGGAATTTCACTTATACTTAGTTTTTAGAGTGCAGAGAGAACATAAGAAAATGCTATACTGGGTCAGACCAAGGGTCCATCAAGCCCAGCATCCTGTTTCCAACAGAGGCCAATCCAGGTTACAAGTACCTGGCAGGTTGCAGATCTAGTTTCCCTTTGCAAATTCTGCCAGCAATCAGTGCTGTGGGGATTTCTTTTTTTTTTCTTTCAAATTAATTTTTATATTTAGAAAGCAATTATCAAAAAAGCCCACATAGTTACAAAGTCCATGGATACTTATTTATTTATTTTAAAAAATGATATTCTGTTTGTGTCAAACGTTCACAATGATGTACATAAGAAGCTTACATAATAAAATAATTCATGCAAACAGGACAGCCTCAGGAAAGAGTCCCTGCAAAGGTTTGCACCTGCTTTTCCTAAAAATGGAAAAGAATGCAGGATGCTCTCTCCCTTGACCTAAGCTAGTGATCCCTGTGGAAGGGGTGAGAAATCTTCAGATCTGCAAACTCCACAGCAATTTGAAAAATTGCAGCCTTATGGATTAATAAAAAAAAAAAAGCTTGCTCTGAAATTATTCTGTGGTATGAATGCAAGCAGCAGAGTCCAGCTAAAATGTGCCCTTATCATATCAGAGAGATGAGAAAACACTCTGTCTCTGACTCTCATTTTCTATCCCCTCACTCTTTCTCTGATGTCTACTTGCATGCTGATTTCCTCTTCTTCTGCAGTCACATGATTGCATTTTTTTCATCCTCCAGCCTTGCCCAGATGTTTACTGGTTTCCTATATTTACGGAAGCAGCCTGTGATGAACTTATAGAGGAAATGGAACATTTTGGTCAGTGGTCCAGTGGTGGCAACATGGTAGGAAGAAAAGTCATTTTTCAAAGTTTAACTCTGTTCCCACAGGTGTCGGTCATTCTTTGAGGAGATAGGAATGGTGGGTCAGCCCCATCCTGCTATGAATTTCTGTCACTAATTTTTTTTAATGTTTTTAAGAAGGGGGAAGGGTCCTGAGCATACCTGGGACCTCTCTGGATTTGGCCCAGAGACTCTGGAATTCTAAAGGAATAGCAGGGTCTCCAGGCCAACAAGGGAAAACTCTAGATGGGCTGCAGAAGCGACCTGGGCAGCCCATAAGAAGTCACCTGGGCTGCATTAGTTGAAAGGATAAGGAGACAGATTAGCTGCAGCCAAAAGGAGGAAGATCAGTCAGCCACATGATGGAAAAAGCAGCCTGGAAAATGTTGTCCTACACAGCTGGAAGAAAAAGGAGCTCTCCTGTGGTCATGTGGACCCCAAGGAGGAGCAGGCTGCTAATTCCTGGTGGGTTCAGCGTGTAGAGAGCGAGAATGAATGGGCATGTGTGTGTGTGTGGAAGAGTGAGAAGCATGAAAGAAGAGCGGGATCTGGGGGTGATTGTATCTGATGATCTTAAGGTGGCCAAACAGGTGGATAAAGCAATGGTAAAAGCCAGAAAGCTGCTTGGCTGCATAGGAAGAGGAAGGGTCAGCAGAAGAAGGGAGGAGATATTGCCCCTGTACAGGTCCCTGGTGAGACCTCACTTGGATTACTGAGTACAATTCTGGAGCCTGCACCTTCAAAAGGATATAAACAGGATGGAGTCGTCCAGAGAGAGAGGCTGCTAAAATGGTCAGCGGTCTTCATTCTGAAGCATACGGGGAGAGACTTAAAGATCTAAACATGTAGACCTTAGGGGAAATATAATAGAGACATTCAAATACCTCAAAGGTTTCCATGCACAGGAGCTGAGCCTTTTTCAATGGAAAGGAGACTCTAGAATGAGAGGAGTAGCCTAGTGTTTAGAGCAGTGGCTACGAATGAGGGAAACCACACCAGTGTTCAAATCCCATTGCTGCTCCTTGTGGCTTTGGAGAAGTCACTTTACCCTCTGTTGCTTCAGGTACAAACTTAGATTGTGAGTCCTATGGGACAGGGAAACATCCACATTACCTGAATGTAATTTGCTTTGAAGTGTTGAAAAGCAGAATGTAAATAAATAATCTTAGGATGAGGGTGAAAGGGAGTAGAATTAGAACTAATCTTAGGAAACATTTATTTTCAGAGTGGGTGGGGGATGTGTAGAATGGCTTCCCAGTGGAAGTGGTGGAGACAAAAACAGTATCTGAATTACAGAAAGCCTGGGATACACACACAGAATCTGAGGGAGTGGTAGGGATTGTAAAGCTAAATTAGTTGGGTGGATGGGCAGACTAAATAGGCCATATGGTCTTTTTCTGCTGTCATGTTTCCAAGTTTGAGTGAATGAATGTGTGGGAGAATGAGAGTGAGTATTTAAATGAACAAATGTGTGTGTGTGTGTGTGTGTGTGTGTGAGAATGTGTGTGTGCGCATCCTTCCCCACTCCCCTCAGCTAATCCAGGACGATCTCAAATAATTGGAAATCGAAAGTTCCTAAGTATAGTGCCACCTCCTTGGGGTTTGCTTCTATTAGACACATACATTTCTTTTATGCAAAACAACCTCTCCTTGTTTTTATTAAAATTATAACCAGATTTTATTACAGGACAGTAGACTTCAAGGTGGATATGAAAACATTCCAACAATTGATATCCACATGAACCAAATTGGCTATGAGAGAGAGTGGCAGAAGTTTCTTCAGGAATACATTGTCCCCATTACACAAACAGTGTATCCAGGATACTACACAAAGGTATGCAGCAAAGTTCTCAGAGCAGCAGGGTCTCGGGGAGGTGCACGGCAAAGTATACATGAAACAGTGTATCCAGGATACTACACGAAGGTATGCAGCAAAGTTCTCAGAGCCGCAGGGTCTCGGGGAGGTGCACGGCAAAGTATACATGAAACAGTGTATCCAGGATACTACACGAAGGTATGCAGCAAAGTTCTCAGAGCAGCAGGGTCTCGGGGAGGTGCACGGCAAAGTATACATGAAACAGTGTATCCAGGATACTACACGAAGGTATGCAGCAAAGTTCTCAGAGCCGCAGGGTCTTTGGGAGGTGCATGGCAAAGTATACATGAAACAGTGTATCCAGGATACTACACGAAGGTATGCAGCAAAGTTCTCAGAGCAGCAGGGTCTTTGGGAGGTGCACGGCAAAGTATACATGAAACAGTGTATCCAGGATACTACACGAAGGTATGCAGCAAAGTTCTCAGAGCCGCAGGGTCTCGGGGAGGTGCACGGCAAAGTATACATGAAACAGTGTATCCAGGATACTACACGAAGGTATGCAGCAAAGTTCTCAGAGCAGCAGGGTCTCTGGGAGGTGCACGGCAAAGTATACATGAAAGCCTTCAGAGCCACGAGACCTCAGAAGGATATAATAAAATATGCCTTCAAGCCTTCGGAGGGCATCCGGGTATGCACTAAAGCCTTCTAAGAGGCAGGGCCTCAAAGAAACACATAAAGGTGAATTTTAAAAGCCTGAAGTACACCAAAATTAGGGAATGCGCGAATATGTTGGGCTGGTGCATACTGAGCAGATTTTAAAAGCCGCCCATATATGTGCTTACATATCACTGCATGCACAAAAGAAAAGTTTCTAAGAATGGGCAGGCTGTGGGCGGGGCATGGGCATTCCGGGATTTTAACATTAAAAATGTGAGCAAATGCTTACATGCACTGGCGCGCGCCAGGATCCCCTGTCAGGTAAGTTTATTTCTTCTATGGATGAAGTGTAAGTTGTAAAACAAAAAATCTAGGCAGATCAGCGGGATTTTAAAAGTCTGGGTTAAGGGAAGTTATTAAACTAGGGGGCTTTGGAAGTTCTATCCTTTAACTGGGCAAACTGGCAATGGCGTCGGCACGCACGCCTATTAAAATGCCCCCACTTACGAGGTAGAAGTGGCATTTGCGCATACAGGTGTGCACTCACTTAGAATTGAGTGCACATGTGCACACAGGCTGTTTTACAACATGTGTGCATATATGGACGCATGTTATAAAATGGCCGCATCCTGATGAATGCTCACATATGTGCACCTGTGCTGCTTTGAAAGTTACTGTCATAGTGAATGACCTAATTCGGAGCCAGTCCACACTACATTAAGACTGGTAAAATTCCACTTAGTGCAGTGCCTGGGAAAAGTCCCACACTAACAGGCAGATACAGTACAGTGCGCTCTGGTGGAGCGCACTGTTAACCCGCAATTGGACGTGCGTTTTGGACGCACTAGCTTTACCCCTCATTCATGTTGTTGGCCCTATTAGGTATTCTCGTGCGATTCAGAAAGCAAAATGTGCAGCCAAGCCGCACATTTTGCTTTCAGAAATTAGCGCCTACCCAAAGGTAGGCGCTAATTTCTGCCGGCACCGGGAAAGTGCACAGAAAAGCAGTTTTTACTGCTTTTCTTTGCACCCTCTGACTTAATATCATGGCGATATTAAGTCAGAGGTTCCGAAAGTTATTTGAAATGGGCTCGCATGTTGAAAACCGGACGCTCATTTTTGCCGGCGGCTGATTTCTGAACCCGTGGCTGTCAGTGGGCTCGAGAACCGACGCCGGCAAAATTGAGCATCGGCTGTCCAACCTGCTGACAGCCGCCGCTCCTGTCCAAAAAGAGGCGCTAGGGATGCGCTAGTGTCCCTAGCGCCTCTTGTTACCGCCGGCCCTAATTTAAATAAATAAATACTGTATCGTGCGCACAGGAGAGTGGGCGCCTGCCCGCTCTCCCACGATTTTTACTGTGTCTGCCCGTAGGTGAGGTACCCTGTAAAGGATGTATTTCACTGCAGGGAAGAGAAGAGATGTAAGGTCATAGTTGGGGGATACCATAATATATGAAGAGGCATCAACTTTGTGAGTGGCAGGTGCTGAAGGGGTAAGTGATGGAAAATTTCCTGTCACATGATTCCTGAGATTTGTAAAATTAATTGATACCCCAAGTTTTTCTGCATTTTTTCCTCTCTATTAGGCACAGTTTGAGTTGGCTTTTGTAGTGCGGTACAAGCCGGATGAGCAGCCATCCTTAATGCCTCACCATGATGCCTCCACATTTACTCTCAATATTGCTTTGAACTCTGTTGGCACAGATTATGAGGTGAGCATGTCAGATTTTATGGGGGTCCTGCCTAGACCTGACTGGTGCTGGAAAGTTTTGTGACTAAGTTCCTGAACTGAGACCGGAATAAGGAGAGAGAGAAGGCATGGATAGGTGCTGTGGCCTCTCTACCTACAGAAGAGAAAAGGCTGTGTCCAATGTTAAATGAAGGGGTTAGGTATGAGAGGGTAGGGTAAGAGGGTTAGTTAGCAGTCTTCTAGCTAGAGATGAGATGGACGTGAGGTTAAGCACTGCCTCTGAATGGTTCATAAGGCTGCCAACTGGCTCCAGCTTTTCCAGATTGATCCAGTCCTGATCTTATCCCACTGAATATATGGGAAATTTGTAGTTCTGATTCTTGGGGATTTTAGGGGTGGGAAATGTGGGGTAAAACCAGGAGCAGTCTGTCCTGATAAAATGGAGACAGTTGGCAACCCAGCCTACTTTACAGTATCTAGTTCTGGTGAATAGGAGTCATAGTGGTGGGAGGTCAATAGTATACTGGACTTTTTTTTGGCAGGGGGATAGGGTGCTACTTCTTCATTTCCATGAGTATATTTTAAACAAGGAATTGAAGTTTTATATTCAGAACACCTATAGATTTGACTGACTGAAATCAGTGTGGGGCAATGACTATGCATGTACTATATTTGAATACAATGGGGCAGTGCATGCAAATTCATTGTGGATATCCTGAAAACCAGACCAGTTTACAGTCCTTCTTGATTTTATGTGTATTTGATTTTGTACCTTTTTAATCAATCAAATCTAATCATAATATAAAGTGTGATTTTGTGATGTCTAATTTTTGAGAAGCTGCATTTTCCAAGATTCAAGAAATGTATTATTCTGAGCTCCATATATTGAAAAAATGTGTATACTTCTTTCTCGTCATCTGACAGCTTTAATATATTTGGTCATTTGTATATGTCAACATGCATAAAACCTAAAATGTTCCCAGGTTGGTTCCATAGCTCCCTTCGACAGAGCGTTCATAAACATTCAGAAACATTTCCTAAGGAGTAATCTCTGAATGATAACAGATTAGAAACATTGAATTATTTTTCTGGGCTGATCATAAAACTCAGCGCTCAGTGGCCAGTGCAGAGGTAGTAGTGAGGCAGAGCCCTTAGGTGCACTGCTGATAAGAGATTTTGACGTTTTTACAGGGAGGGGGCTGTAACTTTTTGCGGTATAACTGCTCCATCACAGCTCCTCGGAAGGGATGGGCCCTCTTGCACCCTGGACGCCTGACACATTATCATGAAGGTCTTCCAACAACAAAAGGCATTCGCTATATTGCTGTCTCATTCCTGGACCCTTAAGACAAAGACACTCAAGAAAAGACTTAACATTTACATTCCAGCCCCAAAGGATGGGTTAACACCCCGTCTGTTCATTGTTTTTCACCCTAAACATCTCACATTGAATGTTGCAACTCAATGTTACCGAACCTTATGGCACCTATGTAAACTGATACATTTTAATATCATAACTTTTATGTGCCTTACTGTAAAGCGTTGTGACGGTATCCATCTTAACGACGGTATAGAAAAGATTTAAAATAAATAAATAAAATGGAATTTTAAATTGGGTAAGGAAATTCCTTGTGCCTTCACCATTACAGCACTGCAGTGTGTAGCAGGTTCTCCTAAAAGGAAATGACTGCCTGGGTAAGAATTGTTTCTCTGTCCTCTCCACACCCCTCTCATGATTGCCCAGAAGATCAAAGTATCTAGCTTTTAGGACAGCCGAATATTAAGGGTATCAGAAGACTTTCCTTGCCTTGGCAGCACGTTCTGCTACAGTGTGGAGTCATTCAAATCCCACTCACGCTCCTTGTGACCTTCGGCAACATGCATCACCCTCCATTGCCTCGTGTACATACTTCAGGAGAGATCTATCAAGCCATGACCTAGAAGAGGCCAAATATCATAGGGACAGCTCAAAAAAATATTGTGGCACAAATGCGTAACAAAAAGTCATGTGGAGATGCAGGGCCTATTCCAGCAAGGGCAGCCAATCTCGGAAAGAGCCCAGCGCACCAAATGTTCAGGGGGCCCGAGCCACCCCTACAGGCAGCATCAGCAGGGGAGTCTTTAAAGACTGTTGGGGAGGTGGGTTTCAGACCACTTGGCCCTTTAAATTTTCTTGTGGGACCATCCAGCACCTTCCTCAAATGCAATAAAGTAATGAGGCTGATTTTTTTTTTTTTTAAGTCAGTCACATTATTTTATTAGCATAGGATTAGATATGCATGAGCTGATTTGCATGGATTTTCAATATTCATGCATACAAATTCCATGCAAAGCAGCTTATTGAAATAGGGGTGGGTTTCAGCCATGAACATCACATGATATACAGCAGTTATCATATGTTGAAGACATATCATGGCTTTGTAATCCCTCTGGGCAGTGGGCACAGCCCCTGGATGTCATCCACATTCAAGTGCCTGAAAAGCAGAATATAAATAAAAGTAAATAAATAGAGATCCCCACACATAGATGTCTTCTGTAGAAACCTCACACTTTGAGAGATGTACTTTAATTTCTGTTCATCTCGGAGGATTTCCAATGTCTATTTTATTACCTGCAACATTTCTCTTGCTGGGCTTGATGTAATAAAGAGTGCACAGTTGACCTGCAGTACTGCAGAACACTGCAGACAGGCTAGGACCCTTGCATGCAAATGTCATGCCCTGCTCAAAACGTTGTATATATTATCTGACTTTGTACAGCGGCGCTTCGTGGAGTAAAGTTTCCAGCACTACTGTTAGTACATGGCCAGAAGCAGGAGTTCTGGTGTTGGGACCTGTAGTCAGGATTTATGTGCAAAAAGCATGTTTTTGGGGCTGAAATGTGATTGTTTCTCCCTTGCTTGTAGAGCTTTACTGGATCCTTATCAACTATTGAATGAGTTTTAAAATATTACATTTACTACATAAAGCTCTGTCTTCTGGCTAAGCACAGTACCTGCTCAATCATTTGTGTCCTTATCGCTCTACTCACTTATGGCAGCAGGACTTTATCATAATTCCCTCCCTTCTGTTATTAGAGCGTTCTCGTCTTAGAGCTTTTAGCTACACAGCCCCTTCCACATGGAACAATGTACCATAGTAACATATCAATGATGGCAGAAAAATACCAAATGGTCCATCCAGTCTGCCCAGCAAGATGCTTATAGTTGTAACTGCCGCTCCGTGCAGGTTACCCCCAGGCTTTCTGTTAAGGGTAGTAACTGCTGCCCCATGCAGGATACCCCCAGGCTTTCTGTTAAGGGTAGTAACTGCTGCCCCATGCAGGATATCCCCAGGCTTTCTGTTAAGGGTAGTAACTGCTGCTGCATGCAGGATATCCCCAGGCTTTCTGTTAAGGGTAGTAATTGATGCTCCATGCAGGATACCCCCAGGCTTTCTGTTAAGGGTAGTAACTGCTGCTGCATGCAGGATATCCCCAGGCTTTCTGTTAAGGGTAGTAACTGCTGCTGCATGCAGGATATCCCCAGGCTTTCTGTTAAGGGTAGTAACTGCTGCCCCATGCAGGATACCCCCAGGCTTTCTGTTAAGGGTAGTAACTGCCGCTCCATGCAGGATATCCCCAGGCTTTCTGTTAAGGGTAGTAACTGCCGCCCCATGCAGGATATCCCCAGGCTTTCTGTTAAGGGTAGTAACTGCTGCCGCATGCAGGATATCCCCAGGCTTTCTGTTAAGGGTAGTAATTGATGCTCCATGCAGGATACCCCCAGGCTTTCTGTTAAGGGTAGTAACTGCTGCTGCATGCAGGATATCCCCAGGCTTTCTGTTAAGGGTAGTAACTGCTGCTGCATGCAGGATATCCCCAGGCTTTCTGTTAAGGGTAGTAACTGCTGCTGCATGCAGGATATCCCCAGGCTTTCTGTTAAGGGTAGTAACTGCTGCTGCATGCAGGATATCCCCAGGCTTTCTGTTAAGGGTAGTAATTGCTGTGGCTGCAGGATATCCTCAGGCTTTCTGTTAAGGGTAGTGATTGCTGCGGCATGCAGGATACCCCCCAAGCTTTTTGTTAAGGGTAGTGATTGCTGCTCCATGAAAGTCATCCCCAAGCTTTCTGTTAAGGGTAGTAACTGCTGCCCCATGCAGGATATCCTGCATGGGGCAGCATGCCCAAGATTTTAGAACCATTCTACAAGCAATTATTTTTTCAAAATTAGACTATTGTAACACCATCCTACTCGGCCTTCCCGCTTCATACACTAAACTGCTCCAGATGGTGCAAAATGCAGCTGCACGAATTCTGACAAATACCAGGAGAAGGGACCACATAACCCCGATTCTAAAGAGCCTCCATTGGCTACCTATACACTTTAGAATAATATACAAGGCCATTCTCACCACATACAAAATCACCCACCAACTGGCTCCCATCGACCTACAGATCCCCCTCCGACTACACAACTCATCAAGACCGACAAGAGATGCGTACAGGGGATCGCTACAGGTACCACCGTCCAAATCTACCAGACACTGCACACTAAGAGACCGGGCTTTCTCTACAGCCATCCCTCCGTTATGGAACTCCATCCCCTCAAATCTCAGAACAGAACCTTGCATCTCAACCTTCAAAAAAAGACTAAAGACCTGGATATTCTTACAAGCCTTCCCGGACGCCAACATAGTCAACTAATCTCCAACTACACCTTGGTTATCCATTCTATTGTTTTACATATGTAATTTAATAACCTATCCTTTCTCTTCCTTCTCATCCAAGTTCTTATCACCCTGTTATATGTAACTGCCTTTTCAGCACCTTTGTTATAGTTTATGTTTTCTATGCACCCCTGTTTTATGTGAACCAGCATGATGTGACTGCTGTCTCGAATGCCGGTATATAAAAATTTGAAATAAATAAATAAATAAAATATCCCCAGGCTTTCTGTTAAGGGTAGTAACTGCTGCCCCATGCAGGATACCCCCAGGCTTTCTGTTAAGGGTAGTGATTGCTGCTCCATGAAAGTCATCCCCAAGTGCCCTTTTCTTCATTTCCAACCTCTAACCACTAGGAATCTGCAGTTCTTTTTTTAATTCATTTACTGGTTTTTTTTTCCTTGCCGCCTCCTCTGGAAGAGCATCCCAGGAGCCATCCACCACCCTCTCTGTAAGAAATATTTCCTGATGATAGTTCTGAGTTGTGCCCCCTGCAGTTTCATTTCATGACCCCTAGTTCTACAGTTTTCTTTCCAAAGGAAACGGTTTGACGTACATGCATCATTAAAACTGTTCAGGTATCTGAAGGTCTGTATCCTATCTCCCACGCACCCCCTCTCTTCCTGGGTATCTGAAGCTCTGCATCCTATCTCCCCAGCACCTCCTCTCTTCCTGGGTATCTGAAGGTCTGCATCCTATCTCCCCCGCACCTCCTCTTTTCCTGGGTATCTGAAGCTCTGCATCCTATCTCCCCCACACCTCCTCTCTTCCAGGGTATCTGAAGCTCTGTATCCTATCTCGCCCGCACCCCCTCTCTTCTTGGGTATCAGTGCCTGCTGAGTTCTCATCCACCTCCAAGAGGACATTAAGACAAGACTCTAAATGACCGGCCTACAAACCAAGGTATTATCCTCAGACTTCCTGAGGTCACCTGTCCAAACCTTATCGGAAAGGCCAGTCCAGGCAGTCCCAGACTCAGAAGGCCCAACCTGCTCCTCAGCCAGGACCAGCATCAGGGTTTTGACTCCTTCCTAGAGAGCATAGGCCAACCTTCTCTTCCATCGGTACCTGTCAGCGGTCGTTTGTGCCACTTCACCAGCACTTGGCACACAGTCACCACCGATAAGTGGGTACTTGCGGTAGTCACTCAGTTACCACCTCAACTTCCTGACTGTACCCGCAGGCTCCCCACCTCAGCTGACGTGGAGATCATCCGACCACTCTCTCCTTCTGGAATAGAAGGCGTCAACCCTCCTCCAGTCATGGGCAATAGAACCTGTGCCTCTCTCCCAACAGAGGCAGGGGTTCTATTCCCGGTATTTCCTCATCCCAAAAACAGTCAGGTGGGTTTCGTCCAATTCTGGACCTTTGCGCCCTAAACAAGTAACCTGAGAGAAGTTGAAGATGGTAACCTTGGGTTCGCTACTTCCTCTTCTACAAAAAAGAGATTGGCTATGCTCTCTCGATCTCCAGGACACATACACACATATCTCAATTATTCCATCTCATCGCAAATTCCTGTGATTCTTGGTTGGCCCTCGTCACTTGTAGTACCGTGTACTACCATTCGGCCTAGCGTCTGCTCCACGAGTATTCACTGTGGGGCAGATGCAGCGTTGATGCAGCGTTTCATGGTGGTCCATGAGCTGCACCACAGTCTCCTGAATTTTATCTCTGAAGAGATTATCCCCAGGACATGGCAGGTCAGCCAACTTGTCCTGTACCTCTGGTCTGAGGTTGGAGGATTTCAACCAGGCCCACCGTCTTGCACTAATCCCCGCTGCAGACACTCTATGGGCAGTGTCAAATATGTCGTATGCAGCACGGACCTCATGCTTACCAGCATCCAGGCCTTTCTGAGCAAGAGCATTAAGTTCATCCTGGAACTGGTCAGGTAAAGATTCAGAGAAATCCTGTAACTTTTTTAAAACCTTTTTAAACAGGTTTCTGTTATACTGGGTCATGTACAACTGGTAGGAAGCAATGCGAGCTATAAGCATTGAGCCATGAAAAACCTGTCTGCCAAAAGCATCTAGGGATTTCTGTTCCTTTCCTGGAGGAATAGAGGAATGAGGTTTGAAACATCTTGCCTTTTTCTGGGCTGATTCCACAACCACAGAGTGATGATCCAGTTGTGATCTTTGAAACCCAGGAGCTGACTGCACAAGATAGGTAGCATCTGTCTTACAGTTGACAGGTGGAACTGAACCTGGATGCTCCCAATTCCTCTTTAGCAGGTCAATTAGGATTTCATGAATAGGAGTAGACATGATTTCCTTAGGAGCATCAAGAAACTGGAGTACTTCCAGCGTCTTGTGTCTTGAATCTTCTTCTGTCTGAAGCTGAAAAGGAACTGTTTCAGACATTTCTTTGATGAAGTTAATAAAGGATAGATCCTCTGGAGGAGAAGGCTCTGAAGGCAGATCATCTGTATCCTGGGAAGAATCATCAGTCCAAGGATCATAAGGTTGATCACCAGCTCCCTGAGGATCTTCAGAAGGGAGAAAAGGCATTAATCCCGAAGGACCAGGCCTAGGCATTGATGGAGGCACCAATGGAACCGGCGACATTGATGGATGAGTCGGTGGCAGGATTCCAGATGGTGGTATGGGTAACTGTGTTTGTCTTCTGATGACAGAGGTATCTGCATCGAAGGAAGAGGACATATCTGTGTTTTCGGTTCCATCTGTGAAAGGGCACTAAGCAACGCATCCAATCTACCTAGTAGTGGTGCGAGCACACCGGTGTCTGCATCGATGGAGGCTGGAAGCCCTGCAGTGCTTTACCGATGTCTCTTGGATCATCCGATCCAATTCCTCGTGGAAGCCTGGGGCAGGGAATCCTGGCACCGGAGTAGGAGACAGCACTGGTGTAGCCGAGGAGACAGCACCGGTGAAAGTGGAATCATGGCTCCCTGCACTGATGAAGGTGGGGAATGCCTCGGTGACCCGGTCGCAGAGGAGGATGGGGCCTTCTCTGGACAGAATTTCTTTGCCGGTGGCTCTAGTGATGCTAATGCCAAGGTTTTGCTTGGTTCGGCAGACTGAGCCTTCCGATGCCGGTGTCAACGCTTTTCACGTTGTTCTCCTCGGTCCTTCTCCTGAGGTGATGAGGAAGATGTCGACACTTTCGGAGTAGTTGATGCCTGTCGGGCTGTACCGGTGACCCGCTGCTGGCGAGAGGTCAATGGCACCAGCTCAGACGAAGTGGAAGCGGTCGATTGGAGTCAGGAGTTTTGAATGAAAAAGAAACTCCATTTTCTCCAAATGGGCTTTACGGCCCTTCGGGGTCATTTAGGCACATTTCGTGCAAGTTAGGGTATCTTGGTCGGACCCCTAACACAATACACAAACTCTATGTGGGTCTGTGATGGACATTGTCTGAGGACAATCAGGGCACTGACATAAACCAGATGCCATGGCTTTTACAAAAATTTAGCCGCGGTGCGGTCGATGGCCGATAAGCCCTGAAGGGAAAATCTCAATGGGAATCGACCGCAACAAGGGTAACACCTTACCTTTTGACCGCAGAGTACAGATATCGATAGGGGGACCCCTATAGGGTAGAATTTTTTGAAGAAGTTCCGTGAGGAAAATTCCTGTCAAGAATCTCAAGAGAGCTCCTTAACCTGTGTGGCTACTGCTGCATAGACAAAAAGAGACTGAAGGGGGATCTCTGCTGGCTGCAGGGTTAGTGCCATGCTGGGCATGCCCAGTAGGTGCCAGTCAAAGTTCTAGAAACTTTGACAAAAGTGTTCCATGATTGGGCTCCATCCAGGACTAACATCCTGCTTGTCCTGTGAGAAAAATATTTCTCACAGGACAAGCAGGATGTTAGTCCTCACCCATATGTGAGGACTAACATCCTGCTTGTCCTGTGAGAAATATTTTGTCATGGAGAGGGTGGTGGATGCCTGGAATGCCCTTCTGGAGAAGTTGGTGAAGACTAAAACTGTGAGAGAATTCAGAGGGGCATGGGATAAACACTGTGGATCCCTAAAGGCTAGAGGATGGAAATAAAGAAAAGAGTGCATGGGGGTAACCTGCTGGTGCGGCGGTTACTACCCATAACTAATAAGCCTTCGTACTCTTGATGCAACTCCATCATTGCTCTCTGCTTCAATGGCAGTGGGAAAATGGGAATTGGATTCAAACTCACTCATCTCAAGGAAACCAGAGAATGCGCACTCTTCTCTGCTGGACCAAAGGCAATAAAATGTCTATGAGAAAAAGCCCTAAAAACTTTCCTCAAGAGAGCATTGCCTAGCCAAGATGACAACTGACTACCCCCAAGCAATACCCCTGCAGGAAATGATACCTAGCCTTCTACTCCCCTCTCCTAGGACCCTCTGGCGCACTGATTATCACTCCTCAATGTTTATCCTTTTTCTCCCTACCTAAGATTTTGCATGACCTCTCTACTCTCTATCTATTTCTCCTATTGTAGCCTGTTCTGAATGTAGGAATGGCAAGTAATAAGTGCTTTTAAATAAATAATACATAATTTACAATGGTCTTTTGCATCATCTGATATATTTGAAAGGATGTGACTGGTATTGTTTCTGTTTACATATCCAGAATGATGGATTAAACTGCAATGCACACATTTCTGTAACTTGTATGATTCAGAACTGAAAGGTTTACTTTTTTTTTTTTAACTTAAGGGTCTGATTTACTAGGTTTTTTGCCCCATAGACACAGACAGGTCTATCCAGTACCGAGCGGTAGGAAGAGCTGCGTTAGTGCCTACGGCACCTGCGGTTACCGCCCGCACAGTGCAGCTCACCTACCGCTCGATCCTGAACACTAATTTTATTTAAATGTAAACCGCGTCCGAAAAGCCTTAGGCCCGCGCAACCCATTTTACTGGATAGAGCGCCTATACAGTATCCTGGGTGCGCGGGCCTAAGGCTTCACCCCACGCTGGTATCTGTCATTTGAAATGTCATTTGAAATGACAGATACCAGGAAGCGAAAAAAGCAAAAAGTAAGTCGCTTTGCCGCTTCACTCTTCCCTCCTCCCGGAGCAGGGCGCGAAAAGCAGCCTTGCTCCGGGAGGAGGGGAGAAGAGACACGGACAGCGGCGAAGCAAAAAAACCAAAAGGGGACCCGACCCGACCCACTTTTGCAGCCGTCCGGCATCGCTGCTCCCCTGCCTCGTCCGGGAAGATGGCTGCCAGCACGGGGGAAAGCGGCCCCTGTGCATTCAATTGGCTGCCGTGACGCCAAACGTCGTGACGTCACGTCTTGAGCAGCCAATTGAATGCACAGGGGCCGCTTTCCCCCGTGCTGGCAGCCATCTTCCCGGACGAGGCAGGGGAGCAGCGATGCCGGACGAGGCAGGGGAGCAGCGATGCCGGACGGCTGCAAAAGTGGGTCGGGTCCCCTTTTGGTTTTTTCGCCAACATCGGAGGGGGGCTGCAACGTTTTTTTCGCTTTTTTTTTTTGGCTTCGGGAGCAGGGGAGAGGACTGGGGCTGCCATGGAGACCGGCACCCATGATCGCGGCCGGGGCAGGTGAGCGGGGGCTGGGGGAAAGCTTGCCACCTACCCTTACCCCTGCCTCTACCGCAGGGGTCAGGGTAGGCGGTAAGTTTGCAGGTTAAACGCACGACAAAACGGCAGGGAAAGATAGCGATAGTCGGGGCGCGGGTTACGGGATGCTAGGGAATAGCTAATTCGCTCGTTTGCATGCAATATCGAGCTAATTCGCTCGTTTGCATGCAATATACATGCTGCGGGCGGAAGGGGTTACCTGGGGATTTAAGGACGCGGTAAGAGTAGGTTAAAGGGGATTCGGGATCGCAGGAAGGGCTAACGCGGCCGGAACGTGAGTAAAAAGCGGCTTAAGAGCAGGGTAAACGCGGCCGCACTTTACAGGATAGGCCTGAGAATGAGAAACAAGTCTTAGTAAATCAAACCCGAAGTGATTTGTAAAATAGACCTGGTTTTTTTTTTCTATGCAGTAAAATACAGTGTTGGATTTGATAATTTTGTTTTAGAATAATTACTTAGTATAGAGGATTTGAAAGATCACTTCATTTATTTTACCATTGCTAAATATAGAAATCCTAACCATAGAGAGATCAGAAACCCTCTGAAATATGTAGAAATTAAGATCATCTCTAAACTTCCATGTGAAAAGCATTAGCATTGCCTCTACTTTCAGTTGGAGAAAGTAAAAAAAAAAATAAAGATTTTGTTACACAAGAATTCTACAGGAGAGTAAAATTTGAAAGATGAGGCTCAATAATTTACTCTGGATATGAAAGTGAATGAGGAAACTTCAACTGAAAGGGTTGGAAATGCAGAGACTGAGAAGTAGTTTAAAGCTGAAATATGAAAGGATCCACCAGGAAGCAGCAGTGAGGTATGCAAAATAGGCTAAGTAATAATTTTCTGGATTTAACAGATAAAATATTGGAAAGAGAAAGTGGTTTATGTGGATATGAAGTTAATGAAATGCAAATCTATGTGACAGAGCTCGAAGTGGGGTGGGACAGGGCACCACACTAGTTTTTCTGGACTAGTATTCTGCAGCAGCACCACTATATGAAAATTGGTTCTTACTGTTAATTTTCATTCCTGGAATACCTCAGATCAGTCCAGACTCCTGGGTTTTGCCTCCCTACTAGTAGATGGAGACAGAGAAAAGTTTCGCTGACACTGCCATATAACCCAGTGTGCCACCTGCAGTCCCTCAGTATTGACCTATACCCAAGCCAGAATAACCATTGAACCAAACACTAATAATCAAGAATCTCAACTCTCACAATTAGCAGGAGAAAGGTAAAGTGCAAACAAAATGGAAACTCGTTTCCAGAAAGCAAAGTAAAAACAGCATTGGCCCCGAGGCCATGGCTGTAACTCCTGAAGCCAGGAGGCTCCGGCGGAAGCTGCTGGTCAGACAAGCCAAGAGGGAAAGGGGGCTGCCACTCTTTGATTTAGATCAAGCTGTAAATGCTACTCTTTTACTGGTTGGAGGGGTTTATGGCGCCAAAGAAGGAAGTGGCAGATTACCACCTACAGGTGCTACATATCGAACAACTAGCCAGGACTTCCGGATCCTTGATAGATATCAGGTGAGTGTAAAATTCATAAGCTGGTCATAGTTTTCCCTTTTCTTTCCTTTAAGATTCTGTTGGTCCATGACCGGCCTGCATGCTTCCTATTGTCCTTTTATCAATGGCGACTATCATACCATTTTGGGAAACTGCCAGGTTCTTGTGGCCTGGTTTGGCCTCTGTTGGAAACAGGATGCTGGGCTTGATGGACCCTTGGTCTGACCCAGCATGGCAATTTCTTATGTTCTTATGTTCTTAACAACAACTCTGCAATGTGGGGCGGATTTTCAGAGCCCTGCTCGCGTAAATCCGCCCAAAACCGGGCAGATTTACGCGAGCAGGGCCCTGCGCGCCGGGAAGCCTATTTTACATAGGCCTCCCGGCGCGCGCAGAGCCCCGGGACTCACGTAAGTCCCGGGGTTCTCGGAGGGGGGCGTGTCGGGGGGCGGGCCCCGGTCGTCGCGGCGTTCCGGGGGCGTGTCGGCAGCGTTTTGGGGGCGGGTACGGGGGCGTGGCTACGGCCCGGGGGCGTGGCCGCGCCCTCCGTACCTGCCCCCAGGTCGCGGCCCGGCGCGCAGCAGGCCCGCTGGCGCGCGGGGATTTACGTCTCCCTCCGGGAGGCGTAAATCCCCCGACAAAGGTAAGGGGGGGGGTGTAGACAGGGCCGGGTGGGTGGGTTAGGTAGGGGAAGGGAGGGTAAGGTGAGGGGAGGGCAAAGGAAAGTTCCCTCCGAGGCCGCTCCGATTTCGGAGCGGCCTTGGAGGGAACGGGGGGAGGCAGCGTGGCTCGGCGCGCGCAGGCTATACAAAATCGATAGCCTTGCGCGCGCCGATCCAGGATTTTAGTGGATACGCGCGGCTCCGCGCGTATCTACTAAAATCCAGCGTACTTTTGCTTGAGTCTGATGCGCAAGCAAAAGTAGGCTGATCGCGCTTCTTTTAAAATCTACCCCTGTATGTATAAACTATCAGTATGGCTGTGGACTCTGGCCGCCCCCCCCCCCCCCCAAATGGGCAGGTATCTGGACAGATGTGTGGTATTCCAGAAATGAAAATTAGAAGATAAGAACACATTTTCCTTTCCTGTTCATACCCCAGATCACTCCAGACTCCTGGGATGTAACTAACTTCCTCTAAATAGGGTGGGACGTCGAGAGTCCCACTTGTAGAACGCTCTCTCCATAGTGCTTGGAATCCATATTTCTGACATCTAAGTGATAATGGCTGGTGAAAGTATGTAACGGCAAGAGGAAATGTGGAAAAAAGGATTTGCATCCACATAAAAGCAGGGGCGTAGCTTGCTTGCTTATGGCGGTTACTACTCCAAACCAAAAATGCCTGATACTTCACTTTCAATGCATATCCAGCATAGCTCTCTGCTTCAACAGCAGGGGGGATGAAGAAAGGAGGATTTATATTCGAACAACCAACAAGGACTGAATTACATAGTCTGGGTAAAACAAATAAGCATGGGTGTAGCTTGCTTATTACGGTGCTTACTACCCCGAATCAAGCTTGATACTTCACTTAGCATACATATCCAGTGCAGCTCACTGCTTCACTGGCAGGGGGAATGAAGAAAAGAGGATTTATATTCAGACAACAACCAACAAGGACTGAATTGCACAGGCTGGGTAAACAAGCGTGGGAGTAACTTGCTTATTATGGCGGTTACTACCCCAAACCAATTAGCTGGATACTACACTTAGATGCAGCTCCAGCACTGCTATCTACGATGGCGGGGGTTGAAGGGAAATAGAACCAAAAAAAGTATTTAAAGGGACAAGAGTAACAGAAAAGTATGAAAAAAAAAGTGTGAAAGCTTGCTGGGCAGACGAGATGGACTGATTGGTCTTCTTCTGCTGTCATTTCTGTTTCTATATAGCCACCCTTTTTGTGGGAACACCTGTTAAGACTTGGCCCATGAGGTCACCTGAGAACAAGTCAAACAGACCTTACAAATATAAGTCGAGCCAATGTGCAATCATAGTTTAAGAAGCTGTACACCCTTTCCTTGGACCATTCCACAACCCATAGAGGGGATCCATCTTCTAGAAATCATTAGTAACCTTCCGATAATTTAATGCTTACCTCACATCCAAGCCTTGAAGCTTTTTCGAGTAAGGTGTGGACAAATCCAAAAAGCCAGAAGTTCCACAGTCTAAGAGGGAATGCTGAAACAACCTTGGACAGAAAAGAATGTACTGAGCATAATGATACCCAAGACTGAAATCTGAAGAAAAGGATCTCGACATGACAACGCCTGAATTTCCAAGCTTCTCCTGGCTGGACAAATAGCCACCAGAAAAAACACATTCAGAGTCAAGCCCTGTTTAGTTGCTCCCATCAGCAGTTCAAACGGAGCCTAAACACCAGATTAAGGTTCTAAGAAGGACAGAGCTCTCTTACCAGAGGGCCAAATGCATCATACCTCAAAGAAAATGCATCACATCTGGAAGCGCAGTGAGAGAATATCCCTGCACCTTACCCTAAGGATAGCCTAAGGCTGCTACGTGTATTCTTAGCGATTTGGCTAGACCCTTAACAAACCCCCTTGCAGCAAGGCCACAGCCTGCATAGATTGTACACCAGGACTCAAAGACCCTCCAAATCCTCACATATACTAAAGATGTGGAAGTTGCCTGGCCTGCAATAAAGTGGTAACAACTTCTTCAGACTATCCCCTCTGTCTCAGACTTTTCCTTTTAAAAACCAGGCAGGGAAACAGAAGAGAGCCACTGGATTTGAAAATATTGGGCCCTGGCAAAGGTGAGACAGATGGCTAACCCTCCGTGGCCTGTCTATGGCTATGTTGACCAGGCACTTTGGTACATTATCTAGACACCAGCATGGCAATTTCTTATGTTCTGATTTCTTATGTTCTTATGTACCATTAAGACCATATAGGGAAAATCCCACCTGTTGTAAAACACACATCATTGTCTCCAACAGCTCCCATTCACCAGGGACCTAGCTTTCTCCAGCTGAAGAAATCTGCATGCACACTGGGTAATAGCCAGGTTCTTGTGGCCTGGTTTGGCCTCTATTGGAAACAGGATGCTGGGCTTGATGGACCCTTGGTCTGACCCAGCATGGCAAGTTCTTATGTTCTGGGGTATCATTCTTCCATAACAAAATAACAAACATACTCCTCAGGTTCTCTACCTCTCCCATAACCACTCCCAGGCCCAGCAACCACCACACCTCCCCCAACAACTCACTCAACACCATCGACCTCACCTCCTCCAAGGAAATTGAGTCCATTCTCAAAAAAATCAAGCCCGCATCCCACCCATCCAATACCATTCCCACCAAAACCCTCCTATCCGTCCCCAACATCATAGCAGACATCATTAACAGCTCCCTATCCGCTGGCTCAGTTCCCAATTCCCTAAAACACACAGTCATCAAACCCCTAATCAAAAAAACATCTCTTGACCCTAAAGACCCGGCCAACTACCGTCCCATCTCAAATCTCCCCCTCCTCGCCAAAATCATGGAAAAGGCGGTGAACACCCAGCTCATGGACTATCTTGAAGACGACAACATTCTTCACTCCTCACAATTTGGCTTCCGTAAGAACCTGAGCACAGAAACCTTCTACTATCCCTCACTGATGCCCTCCTCACTGGCCTTGACCACGGTCATAGCTTTCTCATTGCCTTCCTTGACATCTCTGCAGCCTTTGATACGATTAGCCACAACCTCCTCATTTCCCGCTTGGCTGATATTGGTATCTCTGGCATAGCCCTACTCTGGTTCAAATCTTACCTGGCTAACAGACACTTTTCTGTTAAACTTGGCAACTCAGAATCCACACACTTCGCCCTCACCCAAGGAGTGCCCCAAGGCTCCTCCCTATCATCCACCCTTTTCAACATCTACCTCCTGCCCCTCTGCCATCATCTATCTGACCTTGGCCTCAATTTCTACATCTATGCAGATGATGTACAAATCATCCCTATCCGTGAATCATTATCTACAACACTAATTTTCTGGGAGAAATGCCTTGTATCCATAAACTCACTACTCACCTCCCTACCACTTGCCCTCAGTTCCTCAAAAACTGAGCTTCTCCTCATCCACAACCACCAAACTCTTAAGCTCTCTCCTCCCAACGACCCTACAGCCATCTCCCTCACTTCACAGCCTCCTGTACGAAACCTTGGCGTTCTAATTGATCCACATCTAAATCTAAAAAAACACATTAACTCCGTCCTAAAAGAAGGCTTTTACAAGCTCAATGTTATAAAAGCCACTCCTCCACACACACGATCTCAGAACCGTCATCCAATCCACCCTATCATCCAAGCTGAATTACTGCAATTCCTTGTACCTTGGCCTTCCCTACTCCACCATCAAACCCCTCCAAATACTACAAAATGCCACTGCAAGGATAATCATAACACACGCAAATCAGACCACATAGCCCCCATCCTCAAAGACCTCCACTGGCTCCCCATCCCATCACACATCCTATTCAAAATTCTCACTATCATACACAAATCCATCCACAAATAATTCTTCTTGGCTCAGCGAACCGCTCCGATCCACACAATCCACCCGCCCCACTAGATCAAATCTCAAAGGCACCCTACAAGTCCCACCCCTCAAAAAAGCCCGACTCTCAGCAACAAGGGACTGTGCTCTCTCAATCGCTGGCCCAACTCACTGGAATGCCCTACCCACAAACCTCCGCCTGGAGCCTTGCCATACTAAATTCAGGAAAATGCTAAAGACTTGTCTCTTCCACCAGGCATTTCCAGACTAACTCCACGTACCTCTCTCACCCTCTTCTCCTGCTTCTCTGTTATCTTTGACTCACTCCAAGTAATTTGCATCATGTAAATATGTTACCTTTCAAGTTATTGTTACTTCTCTAGTTCAATTTTCAGGCTCCCCCTAGATCCTCCTGCCCTCAAGTTTCTACTGTTCTCCCTCTCCCACCCCTGTTCATTGTATTTTCCACCTACTGTTGAGATGTGAACTGATATGATGTGCATTCTAATGTCGGTATAGAAAAGCTGTTGGGAGGAGGAATAGCCTAGTGGTTAGAGCAGTGGACTATGAACCAGGAGACCAGGGTTCAAGTCCTGCTGTCACTCCTTGTGACCTTGGGCAAGTCACTTTACCCTCCATTGCCTCAGGTACAAACTTAGATTGTAAGCCCTTTGGGGATAGAGAAATACCTACAGTACCTGAATGTAAACCGGTGTGATTTCTCAATTGAGATGAATGTCGGTATATAAAAATAATAAATAAATAAATAAAAAATAAATAAATGTATGATATGGCCACTCTGGAGCCACCAGAATCACATTGCTTGGATGCTTCTCTATTCACTATAATATCTTGCCCACCAGTAGCCATGGATGAAAAAACATAGAGACGAATGCCTCAAGGCCATGGTAGAACCAAAGCATCGTTTCCTTCTGCCCCATGCTCTCACAGCTGGCTATAAAACCAAGGCACTTTGGCATATTATCTAGACACCAGCATGGCAATTTCTTATGTTAGTTCTTATGTACCATTAAGACCATATAGGGAAAATCCCACCTGTTGTAAAATAGACACATCATTGTCTCCGACAGCTCCCATTCACCAGGGACCTAGCTTTCTCCAGCTGAAGAAATCTGCTTGCACATTGTCCACCCCGGCTATGTCAGACACCACTAGTTGCTCCAAGTGGTGTTCCGCTCATAGAATAAACTGATGGGCCTCCTGGGCCACCGCTTGACTCTTGGTTCTTCCCTATCGGTTGATGTAGGCCACGATCGTTGCATTCTCTGACAGAATTTGCATAGAATGGTTGCATAATCGTGGCAGAAAGGCCAGTAACACAACATGCACCGCTCTCACCTCTAATCGATTGATAGACCACGAGGCTTCCTGTCTCTGCCTTCCCCTTCGAGCAGGAGGGGAAGATGAAACTCCTTCGATAACATATCTCATCAGGAGGGAAGAGCTCTCTGAAGAGGCCACATGTGTGCAAACGCCCAAAGCACCAACTGCATCACTGATGCCACAGAGCTCAGTATTTGCAAATAGTCTCAGACTCTGGGCATTGAATGCTCCAACAGGTGACAAATCTGACCCTGCAACCTTAACAACCTCTCTTCCCTGAGAAACACTCTTCCTTCCCATATCAAGCTTCTAGAGATTGCAGGATTTGAGGAGAAACAAGAATGGCTCTTTGCCAGATTTACTACCCAAATGAGACATCTTAGATGTAGCAGTAAGAACATAAGAACATAAGAAAATGCCATACTGGGTCAGACCAAGGGTCCATCAAGCCCAGCATCCTGTTTCCAACAGTGGCCAATCCAGGCCATAAGAACCTGGAAAGTACCCAAAAACTAAGTCTATTCCATGTAACCATTGCTAATGGCAGAGGCTATTCTCTAAGTGAACTTAATAGCAGGTAATGGACTTCTCCTCCAAGAACTTATCCAATCCTTTTTTAAACACAGCTATACTAACTGCACGAACCACATTCTCTGGCAACAAATTCCAGAGTTTAATTGTGCGTTGAGTAAAAAAGAACTTTCTCCGATTTAGTTTTAAATGTGCCCCATGCTAACTTCATGGAGTGCCCCCTAGTCTTTCTACTATCCGAAAGAGTAAATAACCGATTCACATCTACCCGTTCTAGACCTCTCATGATTTTAAACACCTCTATCATATCCGCCCTCAGTCGTCTCTTCTCCAAGCTGAAAAGTCCTAACCTCTTTAGTCTTTCCTCATAGGGGAGTTGTTCCATTCCCCTTATCATTTTGGTTGCCCTTCTCTGTACCTTCTCCATCGCAATTATATCTTTTTTGAGATGCGGCGACCAGAATTGTACACAGTACTCAAGGTGCGGTCTCACCATGGAGCGATACAGAGGCATTATGACATTTTCCGTTTTATTCATCATTCCTTTTCTAATAATTCCCAACATTCTGTTTGCTTTTTTGACTGCCGCAGCACACTGCACCGACGATTTCAATGTGTTATCCACTATGACACCTAGATCTCTTTCTTGGGTTGTAGCACCTAATATGGAACCCAACATTGTGTAATTATTAGGGATGTGAATCGTTTTAGGACGATTAAAATTATCGTCCGATAATTTTAATATCGTCTTAAACCGTTATGGAACACAATACAATACAGATTCTAACGATTTATCGTTATAAATCGTTAGAATCGTGAGCCGGCACACTAAAACCCCCTAAAACCCACCCCCGACCCTTTAAATTAAATCCCCCACCCTCCCGAACCCCCCCCCCCAATAACTTAAATAACCTGCGGGTCCAGCGGCGGTCCGGAACGGCAGCGGTCCGGAACGGGCTCCTGCTCCTGAATCTTGTCGTCTTCAGCCGGCGCCATTTTCCAAAATGGCGCTGAAAAATGGCGGCGGCCATAGACGAAAAAGATTGGACGGCAGGAGGTCCTTCCGGACCCCCGCTGGACTTTTGGCAAGTCTCGTGGGGGTCAGGAGGCCCCCCACAAGCTGGCCAAAAGTTCCTGGAGGTCCAGCGGGGGTCAGGGAGCGATTTCCCGCCGCGAATCGTTTTCGTACGGAAAATGGCGCCGGCAGGAGATCGACTGCAGGAGGTCGTTCAGCGAGGGTTCCGGCGCCTCGCTGAACGACCTGCAGTCGATCTCCTGCCGGCGCCATTTTCCGTACGAAAACGATTCGCGGCGGGAAATCGCTCCCTGACCCCCGCTGGACCTCCAGGAACTTTTGGCCAGCTTGTGGGGGGCCTCCTGACCCCCACGAGACTTGCCAAAAGTCCAGCGGGGGTCCGGAAGGACCTCCTGCCGTCCAATCTTTTTCGTCTATGGCCGCCGCCATTTTTCGGCGCCATTTTGGAAAATGGCGCCGGCTGAAGACGACAAGATTCAGGAGCAGGAGCCCGTTCCGGACCGCCGCTGGACCCGCAGGTTATTTGTTATTTGGGGGGGGTTCGGGAGGGTGGGGGATTTAATTTAAAGGGTCGGGGGTGGGTTTTAGGGGGTTTTAATGTGCCGGTTTTTCGATTTTTAACGATTTTTAACGATTTTTCACGATATTTTACCCCCCCAAACGGCAACAATACGATTCCCTCCCCCTCCCAGCCGAAATCGATCGTTAAGACGATCGAGGACACGATTCACATCCCTAGTAATTATAGCATGGGTTATTTTTCCCTATATGCATCACCTTGCACTTATCCACATTATATTTCATCTGCCATTTGGATGCCCAATTTTCCAGTCTCACAAGGTCTTCCTGCAATTTATCACAATCTGCTTGTGATTTAACTACTCTGAACAATTTTGTGTCATCTGCAAATTTGATTATCTCACTCGTCGTATTTCTTTCCAGATCATTTATAAATATATTGAACAGTAAGGGTCCCAATACAGATCCCTGAGGCACTCCACTGTCCACTCCCTTCCACTGAGAAAATTGCCCATTTAATCCTACTCTCTGTTTCCTGTCTTTTAGCCAGTTTGCAATCCACGAAAGGACATCGCCACCTATCCCATGACTTTTTACTTTTCCTAGAAGCCTCTCATGAGGAACTTTGTCAAACGCCTTCTGAAAATCCAAGTATACTATATCTACCGGTTCACCTTTATCCACATGTTTATTAACTCCTTCAAAAAAGTGAAGCAGATTTGTGAGGCAAGACTTGCCCTGGGTAAAGCCATGCTGACTTTGTTCCATTAAACCATGTCTTTCTATATGTTCTGTGATTTTGATGTTTAGAACACTTTCCACTATTTTTCCTGGCACTGAAGTCAGGCTAACCGGTCTGTAGTTTCCCGGATCGCCCCTGGAGCCCTTTTTAAATATTGGGGTTACATTTGCTATCCTCCAGTCTTCAGGTACAATGGATGATTTTAATGATGTTACAAATTTTTACTAATAGGTCTGAAATTTCATTTTTTAGTTCCTTCAGAACTCTGGGGTGTATACCATCTGGTCCAGGTGATTTACTACTCTTCAGTTTGTCAATCAGGCCTACCACATCTAGGTTCACCGTGATTTGATTCAGTCCATCTGAATCATTACCCATGAAAACCTTCTCCATTACGGGTACCTCCCCAACATCCTCTTCAGTAAACACGGAAGCAAAGAAATCATTTAATCTTTCTGCGATGGCCTTATCTTCTCTAAGTGCCCCTTTAACCCCTCGATCATCTAACGGTCCAACTGACTCCCTCACAGGCTTTCTGCTTCGGATATATTTGAAAAAGTTTTTACTGTGAGTTTTTGCCTCTACAGCCAACTTCTTTTCAAATTCTCTCTTAGCCTGTCTTATCAATGTCTTACATTTAACTTGCCAATGTTTATGCTTTATCCTATTTTCTTCTGTTGGATCCTTCTTCCAATTTTTGAATGAAGATCTTTTGGCTAAAATAGCTTCTTTCACCTCCCCTTTTAACCATGCCGGTAATCGTTTTGCCTTCTTTCCACCTTTCTTAATGTGTGGAATACATCTGGACTGTGCTTCTAGAATGGTATTTTTTAACAATGACCACGCCTCTTGGACATTTTTTACTTTTGTAGCTGCTCCTTTCAGTTTTTTTCTAACAATTTTTCTCATTTTATCAAAGTTTCCCTTTTGAAAGTTTAGCACGAGAGCTGTGGATTTGCACACTGTTCCTTTTCCAGTCATTAAATCAAATTTGATCATATTATGATCACTATTGCCAAGCGGCCCCACCACCATTACCTCTCTCACCAAGTCCTGTGCTCCACTGAGAATTAGATCTAAAATTGCTCCCTCTCTCGTCGGTTCCTGAACCAATTGCTCCATAAAGCTATCATTTATTCCATCCAGGAACGTTATCTCTCTAGTGTGACCCGATGATACATTTACCCAGTCTATATTGGGGTAATTGAAGTCTCCCATTATTACTGCACTACCAATTTGGTTAGCTTCCCTAATTTCTCTTAGCATTTCACTGTCCATCTCACCATCTTGACCAGGTGGACGGTAGTATACCCCTATCACTGTAGTCTTCCCTGACACACAAGGGATTTCTACCCATAAAGACTCAATTTTGTATTTAGTCTCATGCAGGATGTTTATCCTGTTGGACTCTATGCCATCCCGGACATAAAGCGCCACACCTCCTCCCGACTGCTCCTCTCTGTCATTGCAATATAATTTGTACCCCGGTATAGCACTGTCCTATTGGTTATCCTCTTTCCACCATGTCTCTGAGATGCCAATTAAGTCTATGTCATCATTCACTGCTATACATTCTAATTCTCCCATCTTACTTCTTAGACTTCTGGCATTAGCATACAAACATTTCAAAGTTTGTTTTTTGTTTGTATTTTCATTCTGCTTTTTAATTGATAGGGATAAATTGGAATATTTTAGCTCAGGTGAGTTTTTTTTAATTACAGGCACTTGGACTACTTTTCTTATTATTGGAACCTCACTGTCGGGATGCCCTAATTCTAATGCATCATTAGTATCCTTTAAAGATACCTTTCTCCGAACCATGCGCTGCTGAGCGACTGTCGGCTTTCCCCTTTGTTCTAGTTTAAAAGCTGCTCTATCTCCTTTTTAAAGGTTAGCGCCAGCAGTCTGGTTCCACCCTGGTTAAGGTGGAGCCCATCCCTTCGGAAAAGTCTCCCCTTTCCCCAAAAGGTTTCCCCAGTTCCTAACAAAACTGAATCCCTCTTCCTTGCACCATCGTCTCATCCACGTATTGAGACTCCGGAGCTCTGCCTGCCTCTGGTGACCTGCGCGTAGAACAGGGAGCATTTCAGAGAATGCTACCCTGGAGGTTCTGGATTTAATCTTTCTACCTAAGAGCCTAAATTTGGCTTCCAGAACCTCCCTCCCACATTTTCCTATGTCGTTGGTGCCCACGTGTACCACAACAGCTGGCTCCTCCCCAGCACTGTCTAAAATCCTATCTAGGTGACGCGTGAGGTCCGCCACCTTCGCACCAGGTAGGCGGGTTACCAGGCGATCCTCACGCCCACCAGCCACCCAGCTATCTACATTCCTAATAATCGAATCACCAACTATGACGGCCGACCTAACCCTTCCCTCCTGGGCAGTAACCATTGTACTGAGTGCCAACTGAGGTTCTCTGACTTCGCTTGAATAATCAATCATCCAGATACAAAAGTACTAATACACCTTCTTGACGGAAGGCCACCACTACCACCACTATCACTTTGGTGAACATACGCGGAGATGTCAGTTCGAAAGGAAGGGCCTGAAACTGAAAATTTTTCCCTAGAATCATGAAGTGCCGAAAATGCTGGTGCTCCTGCCTGATAGGTATGTGCAGATATGCCTCTGAAAAATCCAAAGATGCCCAGCATACTGCCTTGTGTACTGCCACTATGACAGATCTCAGAGTCTCCATATGGAAATGAGAATCCTTGAGAGCTGCATTTCTTTTCTTTAAATCCTAAGTCAGCTGAAGACATTCCCTCCTTATTCTTGCACCACAAAATAAATGGAATAACATCCTGGCCTTTGCTCCTCAGGAGGTACTGGCACTATAGCCCGCAGATGCTGCAAGCAATCTACATTCTCTTGGACAGCTACCTACCTGGTGTGGGGAGCACAAGAGGAAACAATGCAGATTGCTCATATTGGCTGAGCTAATTCTAATGCACAGCAGTCTCACATCACTCTGAGGACCCATAATAATTTTGGCCCACTCCTCATAAAAAAAGTGTTAAAAGCTCTCTGATGGTCAGAACAACGGAATGGACCTTCCTTACCACATTGTGAGGAGTTTGCACTCCCACTTTCCAGACCAGGGTTGTCTTGGGATGGCTTGCGCTCACCCTGAATGGAGTATCCCCAGGCCTGTGCTCTGCCTGAACCCTGCCTCTGAGATGACAAAGAACCTTCATTCTGGTGCCATGTTTATTGTCCCAGAAGCATACCTGACCGGCATGCAGTCTGGTAGCATATGCTCTTTGGACTCTCCCTGTTGCTTTCCTATCTTCTTCAAGCCTTCTCTAAATAAGATCTTGCTCTTGAATGGAAGGGCCCTTAGCTAAGAGTCAGACCAAACGTCCACCAACCAGTTTTGCAACCAAAGTAACCCTCTGGCTGACACTGCAGACATCATAATTCTGGAAGATGTTCTGATCAGGTTATATAAGGAATCAGCCCCATATGCCACAGCTACTTCTAAACACTCCACCTGCATTGCTCTTCCCACCGATGCTGACAGCATCCCCTGTAAATGCTGGATCCAGTGCATCAAGCTGCTGTAACTTGTAGCCCTTATTCCCAGGGCTGACACCTCAAAATCTTGAGGTGAACCTCCAACTTTTGATCCTGCACTTCTCTTAATGGGGCAGACTTAGGTACCACCGACACTGAAGTGTCTACCTTCCTCCAGTGTCTCCTCTGGTAGAGGATCCAACACTCTGCCAACCTTCAAGCCTGACTCAGGAGTTTCCCATTCTTGAAACACCAGTTTTCTTACCGACTTAAGAAAGGGAAAAGCTTTCATTCGTCCCCTCATTCCGTCCAATATGGGATCCTCCTCCTTCAGATTGGATTTGCTCCTTTAGAACATAAGGAATAAATGGCTAGAGCTCCTCCTTGTGGAAAAAGTGCAACTCCTTAGAATCATGTACTTCCTTAGGGTTATCCCCTTCAGCAACTGGAAACTCCTCTGGACTCTTGTCAGGATCAGCCTCATTTTGCGCCAACTCCGCTCCTGGGGAATCCTCCCCCGCAGCATCAGAATCTTCCGAGTCCTCAGTATCTCTCTCGGGAGTCTTTGGATGAGGTGAAAGATCAAAAATCTACTTGTTGACCGCTTTCTTTTTGCCAACTTGAAGAGAAGTGCAGGATCAAAAGTTGGAGGTTCACCTCAAGATTTTGAGGTGTCAGCCCTGGGAATAAGGGCTACAAGCTACATTGGCTGAGAATAATTGGAGGACCAGGACTGGGGCTGATAGGTAACATTCCTCGCTGCTTGCCTGGCTAAATAAGCCTTAAGCATAAGGAGCACAAAACCACTGAATAAAACCTGGGCGTTGTCTGAATCTTGGTCCAGAGGAATCTCCTCTGAACCAGAGCTGCTTTGCTCCTCCCTGTGACTCTGAACTGCCAGAAACAACTGCAGAGGGGAACCCTGTGTCTCTTATAGATTCTGCTGTCCCATGAAGGGAAATCAAATGACTGCTGTTCCTGTGCTGATGGGGAATGCCGCAGTGCGAGGAGCTGACACCCATGGGGCTCGTTTAAGTTTCGGGGTCACACTCAACTGCTGCATTGAGCCCTCCCCACCAGAAATGCCGCGGATATGCAAACTGGTTTAAGAAAGACGTGATGGGGAATCCCCCCACGACCAGCAGGTTGTTGAGTGTCATGCCGCTCAGGCGGTGCCAGCAGCTGCGTGCTGATCGCTGACCGCAGAGAAAACAGAAGAGATGCCAAAAAAAGGCTATAAATGTTTTAAAAGAGGGCAGATCTACTTACTGTTATCGTCTCCACCAGAGACTTAAGTACTGCAGTGGTATAAAAAGTGAGGCAGCTTTTCTCCCTTTTTTTTGTTTTAAATAAACTTTACTGCCACTGCCAGCCCCAGCAATAGAACAAAGTAAAATAATTCCCTGCTCAGCTGAGATGTTAGTAAGCAGAGTTGCCAGCATCCATCAATGCTGCTTCATGAAGGGTGAGGGACCTGGCTCAACAACTATACACCCTCATGCGATCCAGAACTGAGCTTCCACCAAGGGTCACCAACCCCCTACTCATCCACCTCAAACCAGGGAGGATGGCCCCACCAGGACGTAACAACCCCCTGGGAGGAACTGAAACCACCTTTTCTTAATTCAAAATCTTCTTTTCCTCTTTTTTTATTTTTCTAGAACTTTTATATACCGACATTCATTTGCATATCACATCGGTTTACAATGAACAGGAAAAATAACATTGGAAAGGAAAATGAAAGTTATATATACTTAAGACTGCAGGTTTTACATCACTATCATCTGCTGGAGACTGAGAAATAGTGAGGGACTGCAGGAGGCACACTGGGTTATGTACAGTGTCAGTGAAACTTTTCTCTGTCTCAATCTGCTGGGAGGGAGGCAAAATCCAGGAGTCTGGGCTGATCTGAGTTATGAATAGGAATCAAGCATTTGGCTTCCTTCTACCATGTGATTCATTATCTCAGTTTAACCCATACTCATACTGAAGTAATGGAAGCATGCAGTTAAGGAGAGTTATGTATTTTATGCATGGGGAAGGAATTGGAAGAGAAACAGGGCGGGTGCCTCCATTAGGAAAATGAGGTGGCCACCTCGTGCACCAAAATTTTGGGGGCTAGTAAATCTTGCCAGCACAAGTCCCAGAGGAGTGCCTCAGCCTAACAGAGCACTATACTGGTGTTATGCTGGTGGACCCTTGGACCTTGGGGGAGTTGATGCTTCCTGTGGAGAGGAGGCTGATGGAAAGCAGATGCCTTGCTGGAGCTTCACCACTACCAGCCCACGTTCCCTTTAGATTGAGCCCTCGGCTGCTGGGGCTGGCTGGACTTAGGTGGGGCCTCTGCAGTGATGGAAGTCCTGCTGAAGAAAAGAAGCCGGTACTAGGCCGAGGTCAGGAACAGGCTGTGAAGCTCGAGGTCAAGGTTCAGGCAATAGTCGAGGCAGGTGGCGAAGCGAAGGTCGATGTCCAGTCCAAAGTCATAGCCAAGCTCAATCTGACGGAAGGAAGGAAGAAGACGAGGAACACGAAAGGAACTCAAGAATAGCAATCCATTGCTCTGGAGAGCGAGACCAATGCCAAGGCCCTGGTTGAAGGCAGGGACTATCCTTGTATAGTCCCTGGGAGATGTCAATGACAAGGGCCGCTGCTGGCCCTGTAAGACGGCTGCATTGTTGCGCGTGTGTGTGTCTAGGGCAGACCCAAGAAGCAGGGAAGAGGAAGGCTGCCTGCTTCAGTAGGGACAGCTGACGGCGCCCTGAACAGCAGGTGCCCAGCATGGGAACTCCCCTATGACCCCAAGAGCGCTGCAACAGCCCGGAGCCAACCAAGCTTACAGCACATGCAGCATGAGGGAATTTTGTCCCTGGGCTGGGACTCAGTATGCCTGTCCAGTTGGTTCGGGGACAACCCAGGGGCTGCAGAGCATAACTGGAACTGCCACCAATAGGTAAATTGGGGGGGGGGCAGGGTGCATGACTGAAGGTTTGCCTAGAGTGCTAAATAAGCTTGCACTGTCCTTGGAGAGATTGTAGTGGCCTAAACAATATTGCAAAACTCTGGCACTGATAAGCACGACCCTGTGTGCTTCCAGGCTGTAACATATCTTCAGCGCGATAGCCATGTTAGTTTGGTGTAGCAAAAATGACAAGAGGCAGGTGCCACCTTATAGAGTAATCAATTTATTGCAGTATGAGCTTTTGAGGACAGATGCATAAGTGTAATACAGAGATGGGTAAAATGTATGGGGGATACAGAACAAAGTACATGTAGTTATTCTTTCAGGCTGATACAGTACAGAGCGCTTCGATGAAGCGCCCTGTTAACCGGCCTTTGGACACGCGTTTTTGACGCGCTAGCTTTATCCCTTATTCAGTAAGGGGTAATAGCGCGTCGAAAATGTGTGACCAACCCCCCCCGAGACTAATAGCACCTGCAACATGCAAAGGCATGTTGAGGGCCCTATTAGTCATTCCTGCGCGATACAGTAAGTAAAATATGCAGCCAAGCCGCACGTTTTAGTTTAAGAAATTAGCGTCTATCCAAAGGCTGGCGTTAACTTCTGCTGGTGCTGGGGGAAGTGCCCTCCGACTTAATATCATGGCAATATTAAGTCGGAGGTCCCAAAAGTTAAAAAAAAGTAAAAAAAAAAAAAAGTAAAAGCACCCTGTGACTTGAAAACCGGAGGCTAAATTTTGCCTGCGTCCGGTTTTTAAAACTAATTGGAGAAAGTTCTTTTTTTACTCAAGGCACAATTAAACTCTGGAATTTGTTGCCAGAGGATGTGGTTAGTGCAGTTAGTGTAGCTGTGTTTTAAAAAGGATTGGATAAGTTCTTGGAAGCGAAGTCCATTACCTGCTACTAAGTTCACTTAGAGAATAGCCACTGCTATTAGCAATGGGAACAGGGAATAGACTTAGTTTTTGGGTAGGTTCTTATGCCCTGGATTGGCCACTGTTGGAAACAGGATGCTGGGTTTGATGGACCCTTGGTCTGATCCAGTATGGCATTTTCTCATGTTCTAAACCCGTGGCTGTCAGCGGGCTCGAGAACAGACGCTAGCAAAATTGAGCTGGTAGGGGGTTTGCATCTGTCAAACCCCCTACCAGCAGTTGCTCCTGTCGAAAAAGAGGGGCTAGGGAGGCACTAGTGTCCCTAGCACCTCTTTTTACCATGGGCCCTAATTGAAATATTTTATTTACTGAATCCCGCAAGCAGGACACTGGCGTGTGTGGGGAGAGGGGGTGCTCTCCCATGAACTATACTGTATTGGTCTGTATATTTGGTGTTTTCCTTGGCTATAATCTTGATGAGAGATACGGGTGCTGTGAAGGTATAAATTTAGCTAAAAAAAAGAACATAAGTAAAGCACCTCGGGTAAGAACACAATCCTAATTGTAGAAACAAACAGAAAAGGTGCCCACAATCCTAGTCTACGTCAGGAAATGGAATATCTTGGGTACAGACTGAATCAATTGATAAGCACTAAGAATCCACGTCCTCTCGCAGATTCCAACCGATCCACAACTTCTTGTTGCTAAGAACTGGATCGGTTTAGGAACTGCAAGAAGCCGTGATACTTAGTGCTTTTCAACCAATTCAGACTCTGTAGCCCAGAGCGTGTCCCTTAGGCTTGTAAGTACTGTTAATATCAGCTGCCATCTTACAGCGGCCCCCCTATACGCGCCCATTTTAACGCGCGTCTTAGTGCATTGGCCCCGTGTGCCATGGAGGACACGAAAAAGAGAGAATTCCCCGTTCCTGCTACGGGCGAGAGGTGACCTGCAGGCTGCAGCGTGCCGGCGCGGTCGGTGACGTGGCGCAGCGTGCCGGCGCGGTCGGTGACGTGACGCAGCGTGCCGGCGCGGTCGGTGACGTAGCGCAGCGTGCCGGCGCGTTCTGATGAGGTTGACAGAAGCATGGCGGCGCACTGGCGGAGAGGAAGGTGAAGGTGAGTAGGGGAGGGGAAGGAGAGGTCGATAACAGGGGCGGTAGTGCCATCTTGTCGCTTATGTTATATAGAGCGGTTTGGCGGGGTGTCTGTGTCAGGACTGATGCTAGAACCTGCTATGAGTAGCACCAGAGCAGTCTCTTAAAGAAAAATATGGGTCAAATTGTGAGTAAAAACGACCAAGAGGCTGGTGGCGCTTTATAGAGCTTACTTTGTCCTATAAAGAAAGTGAATTTTGGGAGATAGGTATATATACCTATCGGTATAGAAAAACTCAAATAAATAAAAAAAAATAAAAATAAATATACCTGAAGACAGAGGGGGAAAACCCCCTATGCTTTTTGAAGCGGTTTTAAAGCCTAACCACTTCTCTTTGTCTTTAGTAGATTGCAAGCGCCATGGACTAGCGTCTGTTTCTTATGAATTTCTTTACAGTGCTGCATGTGTCTTTATAGCAGTTTAGAAATGATTAATAATAGTTGTAGAGACAAAGAGGTGGAAATACAAAGTGCAGAAAGGATCTTAAGAACTGCAGAGCATGGTATGGGAGTGATTAATAGCTGCAGTAAGTGAGAAACTTTTGAGTACTAATGTTTTCCCGATTTCATCTGTGTTTACAACTCTCACTATGCTGGAGTTCCTTATGCTTTTTGAAGATAGATAATATGTACTTTTGTTTGCACAGCACAATGTCTTTGTTGTTCATGCGTTCTAAGTCTGTGCTTGCTGCAAAAAAAGACAAAAGACTCATGGCTGAAGTAAGTGCTTCTCCTCTGAAACATTTTGTTACTGCCAAGAAGAAAATCAATGGTATCTTTGAACAACTAGCAGCATACATCCAAGAAGGCTCCATATTCCTGGAAGGTAATTTTTTTTAATAATAGCCTCTCTTGCATAACTGCTGAGCATACAAGTGTCCATACTTGTTCTGTTAATCTACCCAGGAAGGTAAAGAATTAGAGAGCAAAAGTGTGCTGCAAAAATAGACTTTGTGGTTCATAAGTTCATGTGAGGACTTAGAGTTTTAATGTGAATGTAAACAATTCAATAACTGGTAGTTACAATGTACCAAGCAAGTTAATTGCTGATGATTACAAGTGAATTCCAAAACAAATATTTTTAAAGCAAGCAGTACAGCATTCCTCTGTCCCCCGACATGGTACCTTCTCATAAAGCTGCATCAGGAGGAACAATTCTACAACTAAGAAACAAGTGAAAGAATATTTTAAAAAGTAATGCAGTTTCAAAAAACAGACCAATATTATGGCTCACAGTAGAGGTCATCCATACCAAAATGGTGTTAAATAGGTCACTGATAATAAATAAATCTGAAGTAAAATAGTACAAATTAGAAAACAGAATTCAGGCAAAGACTCAGGTTTCATAGAGGGAGGCTGAAGTAGCCAGTAATAAAGGCCTGTTCCCTGTACGTACCTGGATCAGTCCAGACAGTGGGTTATGTCCCCAATCCAGCAGATGGAGTCAGCCCAAGCTTTGAGGGGGCGTCACCATATATACCACTACCCCCTCTGCAGGAGTTCAGTATCTTCTGACTCCAGCAGATGCGAGTAGGGTATCCTGGAGTTCTCCCATTGGTATAGGTTTTCTCTGTGCCTTTCCCTGCTTATTTTCTCTTTTCCCTCTGCCTATTTGGCTTTTTTGGATCAAGTTTTGTATTTTAAAAAAATAATAAGTTTTCAATTTTTGGGGAGGTGTGCCTTTTCTTACCCTCTGTGTCTTTCCTCCTGTCTGTGCTTCGATTTGGATGGGGTAAGTTGTATTTTGGTCTGTACTTTTCTGTTGCAGCTCCCCAACCTCCGGTGCCTCGCGGATGCCGGTGGAGCCGGCCTCTCCGCGCTGTTTTCATTGCCGGCGGCCATTTTGCAGCTCCTCGGGGGCTGCTGTGGCAGGCAGGGAGGGTTGTGAGGCCAGGAGGGCCCCCCGCGGCACTTGGGTTTTCATCCGGCGGGTAGTGCAGGCCGACCGGGCCCCCCCGCGGCGCCGTCTCTCTCTCTCGCGGCCCCCCCCCCCCGAGGCTTAATTAATTTTGTTTTCGCTGCCGTTTCTCTCTGCCACACGATCTCGATGCCTCGGCCGTCTCGCTGTTCGGCCTGCGGCGAGCCGGGGTCTCGCATCTCCCGGGAGGGCATCTGTGCTCGGTGTCTCCCCGGTGGGGAAGGCACCTCGCAGTCCCTCGCCGATTTTGCCTTCTTTTCTGGTTTGCCTGGGCAGCGTGGGCCGGCCCCTCCCCCATTCCTGGTGGGAACGGCGGCCATTTTGCACACCCAGCACCCTGAGGGGACTCAGGGAGCGCTGGAGGATAGGGAAGCTGTTGCGGTCTCTCCCCCGACCCTGGTACCGGAACCGGATCTGCAGGGACAGGGTACCACGGCCTCTCCTTTGTCCGGTGCCCCCTCGGGCAGACCGGGGTTTTCTCCAGAATTTATTCTGCTTATGCACACGGCATATTTGCAGGGGCTGGACACGCCTGCGGGACCTCCCCCGGCTAAGGTACCTCGCACGTCGACTTCTTCACAGGCCCCCCCCCCGTTCGGGTCCGGCCCCCCCCCCCCCAGGATCGGTGGGAGCGGCGGCCGGCCCAGCGGCTCCTGGCCCTGATGTTACGGACTTGGGCCAAGCGGACTCAACGCCGGAGGGGGACGATCCGCGCACGCTGCGCCTCTTCCAGAGGGAAGAGCTGGATGACCTTATCCCACTGATTATTCAGGAGTTGGATCTGGACCCGCCGCCCGCGCCGGTAGCGCCCGCAGTCGTCACCTCGTCGAAGAAGGGGGATCCGGTCCTGGCGGCCCTTCGTCCGAGGGCCCGGGCTTTTCCCATCCATGAATCTTTCCTCCAGCTTCTCACTAGAGAATGGGACACCCCGGAGGCTTCCCTGAAGGTCGGCCGTGCCATGGAAGAGCTGTATCCACTGCCGGAAGATTTCCTGGATCTCATCAAGGTGCCAAAGGTGGACTCCGCGGTGTCGGCAGTCACGAAGAGGACGACGATCCCAGTGACGGGAGGAGCGGCCCTGCGGGACACGCAAGATCGCAAGTTGGAAGTTTTCCTTAAAAGGGTCTTCGAGGTCTCCGTGCTGGGTATGCGAGCAGTGATGTGCAGTTCCCTTGCCCAGCGGGCAAGCCTCCTATGGGTGCAGCAACTTCTCACGTCCCAGGACCTGCCTCCCGAGGAGGCCGCCCAGGTGGATAGACTGGAGGCAGCGGTGGCATACGGGGCGGATGCCTCGTACAACCTGTTCAGGGTGCTGGCACGATCCATGGTTTCGGTTGTGGCGGCTCGGCGTTTGCTGTGACTTCACAACTGGGCGGCGGATACGTCCTCCAAGTCGAGTCTGGGTTCCCTGCCTTTCAGGGGTAAGTTCCTCTTCGGGGAGGATTTGGATCAGATCATCAAGTCCCTGGGGGAAAATGCGGTTCATCGTCTGCCAGAGGACAGATACCGGTCTTCTAGGGCGTTTTCTTCTTCCCGGACCAGAGCCAGGGCACAACGGCGCTACAGGAACTACAGACCGACGGGCTCCAGGCCCTCCGCCCCCAGGTCTCAGCCCTGGTCGCGCTCCTTTCGTGGGCGTCGGCCCGTGCGCCCCACCTCCGGGGCGGGACACCCCTCTTCCAAGTCTTCACAATGATGTCAGGCTCGCCCACTCCGCCGGCTAAGTGTGCGATGGCAGCGCCACGCAGGGGACGTGGTCCGAGGTGGAGTCGAAGTGGTCCATCAATCACCTGGAGACCAGAGCGGTCAGGCTAGCTCTGCAACACTTCCTGCCGCTTCTTCGGAACCGGGAGGTCAGGATCTTATCGGACAACGCGACCACCGTGGCCTATATCAACCGACAAGGCGGCACTCGCAGTCCGCAGGTCGTGCTCGAGGCAGCGATGTTGATGCAGTGGGCAGAGCGACATCTGGTCCGCCTGGCGGCCTCGCACATCGCGGGAGTAGACAACGTCCAGACGGATTTCCTCAGTCGTCAACTACTGGATCCCGGAGAATGGTCCCTATCCGACGAGGCGATGCAACTGCTTGTCCATCGGTGGGGGACCCCCCGCCTGGATCTGATGGCGTCCGCGCAAAATGCCAAGGCTCCCCGTTTCTTCAGTCGCCGAAGGGAGCGAGGCACGGAGGGAGTCGATGCCCTAGTGCTCCCGTGGCCGTCCCACCTTCTTCTCTACGCATTCCCTCCGTGGCCACTGGTGGGCAGAATACTCCGCAGAATAGAGGCTCATCAGGGGACTGTGATCTTCGTCGCGCCAGAATGGCCCAGGCGTCCCTGGTTTGCGGACCTGCTACAGCTGGTGATCGGACCCATCCGGCTAGGACATCTCCCCCGCCTCTTGCACCAGGGTCCGGTATTTTTCGATCAGGCAGAACTCTTCTGTCTTGCGGCCTGGCTTTTGAGAGGCGCCGCCTCCGGTGCCGGGGCTACTAAGAGACAGTAGTGTCAACGCTGTTGCACTCGCGAAAGACGTCGACGTCGGTGGCCTATGTTCGAGTCTGGAAGGTGTTCGAGTCGTGGTGTTCCAGTCAGAACACGGGACCCGCTAAGGCTTCGGTTCCTCAGATCCTTCAATTCCTACAAGCGGGGGTGGACAAGGGGCTCGCCTATAATTCCCTACGGGTTCAGGTGGCCGCCCTTGGTTCGCTCTTGCGCGATGGGGGCTCTCTGCTACAGCACCCGGTCATTGTTCGTTTCCTCAAGGGAGTCAAACATCTGCGGCCTCCGTTGCAAGATCCTTGTCCCTCCTGGAGACTCAACCTCGTGCTTCGCTCCCTGTCGGGACCGCCGTTCGAACCACTGCGGAGTGCAACGCTTAAGGATCTCGCCCTTAAGACAGTGTTTCTGGTGGCAATCTGTTCCGCTCGCCGCATCTCGGAACTGCAGGCTCTTTCGTGTAGAGAGCCTTATCTACGTTTCTCCGACTCTGGAGTTTCCATCCGCACCGTTCCATCTTTTCTCCCGAAGGTGGTGTCTGCGTTCCATGTGAATCAGACGGTGGAACTGCCGTCCTTCTCTTCTTCTGAGCCGAAGTCTCTACGACTCTTGGATGTCGTACCATGGATCAGTCCAGACGCCCACCGCGTCTGGGTTCTCAGCCTGCTCAGCTCTTCTCTGAGTCTGTCCTTCATGACGTCTTCAGTTTTTCACTGTTTTTCACAGCTCCCTACAGGTTGTCTTGCTGTGTTCAAGGATTCCTACCCTTTGGTAGGATCCTTGCAGTTTTCGTTATTATAGTTGCACGGCTTCTTGTTGCCAGTTAATTTGAACTTGATTCAATAAGGGGGTTCTGTTTTCTACTCGGGCTTTGATATACTCGATACTGAACTCCTGCAGAGGGGGTAGTGGTATATATGGTGACGCCCCCTCGAAGCTTGTGCTGACTCCATCTGCTGGATTGGGGACATAACCCACTGTCTGGACTGATCCATGGTACTGCAGGAATGAAAATTAGCAGGTAAGATGAAGTGTCAATGGCTTTATATAAACACAGTGTTGTATGGTTTTAAGAGCAGTGGCGATTGAAGATAGCTGATAGATATACCGGCAAAAGGAAAAAAACAAGCGAAAAGTAGTGGTGGGATAATCTGAGGGTGGGCTAAATGACATCACTGCTTCTGACATCATGATAGAGAGAGGGGAACACCCTGAGGGTGGGACTGCTAACAATCTTAAGATGTTATTGACATTTTGCATGGAGGAAAAGATAACTAGGCGACAGGATAGCAAATTTCATAGATGGAAAGTAACTAAAAAAGGGGACACAAATTAAAAAACTAAAAAGAGAAAAAAAAACTTTGGAAAGAATTTAAAATCAAGCAGACCATTCAATTTCTTTATTCAGACCCAAATGGTATTAAAGTATTGACGTGTTAAAAGACCAGAAAAATCACCACCTGAGATGGTGGGAGATCAACCTCCAAGGCAAAAAAATGAAAATCAGATAAAGAATGGCCATTTTCTAGCCAATATGTGACCAAAGGAGCTTCTAACCGAGAGTTAAGAAAACATGAAGCATACAATTTCGGTATGCCCATGCAAATGGGTTTGAAATATGGTGCAGGGTATAATTTTTAACAGTGACAGTGTGTACAAACTGAAAGATTTAAGGATAAAGGGCAGGCAGAACAGTTGCCAGAAGGGGAATGACCTACCAGAGGATCGCCGGATGGTACAGGAGTTTTAAAAAATGAAGATACAAAATATCACGTAAATATTTTCCTCTTTTTCTAAAGACTGGAAAAAAAATTGAGACGGGCAAGAGTCTGCCAATGCCTATTAATAGAACATACCTCTCTTGATGGGGCCAGATAAAGGCAGGATGCATGTAATACGAGTGTCCTGGCTGACAATGGGAGGCAAAAAAAGCCATTCGTGGTGGACATGAAGAGCAGTTTATATGCTTTTTTTTGAAAGACTTCGTGGATTCCTTTAGTTAGAAAGTGGGAGAACAAAGTCTGTGCTTGTGTGATAAAATCAGTTTCCTGTTCATACTCCTGGGATTATGCCTCCCGTCCATATATAGCGGATGCACTGTATGACCTCATTAGAACTTCTTCAAGAAACATGATGTCTGTGGTTTCGGCCAGAAGGCTCCTTTGGTTAAGGAACTAGTTGGAAGTGTGGTCTACGTCTTGTTACTTTATTTACCTTTCCAGGGATTTATTGCATCTTTATTGGATTTGTAGTGCGTTTGAAGAATGATAAAAATAAATAAATAAATAAATAAAAAAGTGTTTGATATTTGTTTTCTGTTTGTACACAAAACAGGTGAATGATAGGTAAGACCAGGTGGTGGACAAGTGTCCCACACACCATCTGGTTTGCAGACACCTTCCTCATAGCAATATAATATGCATGTGTCCTGAGCTGTAAGATTGTTCTTTTTATGCTTGTCTTTTTTTCTTATCTATATAATTTGTTCCTTTTAACTTGTTCCTTTCTGACCTTGGCCTAATCCAGGCCTCTTAGAAATACCTGGGAGATCCATTCCCTGTTGTGATTCCTAAGTCTTTCTAGCTATTAATTAATTAATTAACCTGTTCTCTAGAAAGTTGTCCAAGCCTTTTTAAAACTTGACTATGGCTCTTGATTTGACCACATTTTTTAACAAGAGATTCCACAGTTTGTGTATTGACTGAAAAAAATACTTCTTTAAATGTTTTATGTCTTCTGCCAGTTAGTTTTATGTAGTGTCCTTAGTATTCTATATTTATATATAGTTTAATGAAAGGTTGTCAATTCAAATTACCTTTTTTGCATAGTGAGAGACCTAACTTTATGCAAAGTTATGCATAACTGCCAAAGAATTCTGACAAATCTGTCACAGAATTTGCTATGGTTTGTTGCAGAAGCTTGAAAAAGCAGCTGCAGGAAACTAGCGGTTGTGACTATAGGCCAGTTTTGGAAGAGTTTATAAAAAAGAAAAATCAATATACCAAGTACAAACAACTATTTATCAAGAAAAGACATACTTAATTATGAAAAATTATTTTGTTTTAGATTGAAATACAGTTCAACCATACATTTTAATATTTTCTTGTAGTCCTTGTCTTTTGAAGTTTTTGAGCTTATGTATGCTGAAAATGCCCTCTGTATCAGCAGTATGTCACTTTGCATCTATTAGACACAAAAAGGAGTAAATTAGCAGAAGTCTGAAACTTGTGAGCAGTGGTGTTAGTCTTCAAGACTTCTATAAATTGAAATTAATGCCCTCTCTGCCAGCCGTGAGACACTAGCAGTTTCAGACTTCCAAAACGCATCTAGGTCTTTGTAGCTTGTGGATGGTTGGCCACGTAAGCAGATGTGAAAATCTTTGTGTGAATATGTCCATTTACAAGAATGTTATCACTCTGTCCAGGAATTATATCAAAGTCATCTTTGGTTTGATTCCTCTGTTCACGCTAACTTCACCCCTATCCTCCTGTTCCCTTCAGGACAGGAGGTGGGATAGAAGGGGAGGGGGGGGGGGGGGAGGAGATGCTGAATTAGGGAGCAGCTTCAACCCACTGCAAGTTGCTTGTGAGGGGAGAGACTGGAGCAGGAAGCAGAGAGGTGAGATTGAAAGTAGGCAAGTTGTCAGGATATTAAGAATGAATATGCATGAAAGATATTTCCATACTATGAAGGCAGTACATGAAAATATACCTCCTACATATTTATTGTGGATGTGTTGAAAAACAGACATTTGTGGAATTCCAGGATCAGAGTTGCCTACGTGGCAGCCTATCAATACCTTCTGATTCATGAGTCTTTTCTCCTTGGAAATTGTAACAACTTTCCAGTAGCCTAGTAAATAAAGAATATGAATCGGTGTCACTTTTGATAGCATTTGAAAACTTTTTTGATCTCTCCCCAAAACCTGTGCATCTCCTGTTCCAATCTGTCTTGCCTTGCATGCGGTGTGAAAGTCTTCGCATGCTGAACATCCTTTTTGCATTCTGCTGTCTAAAAACATACAATTCAAAATCCATTAAAGCAGGAATTCAGTTAACTGATACTCTACATTTTCTTCATGAAAAAACAATTATAGAAATATTGCAAGAGTAATTAATAAACAAGTATTAGGTGTAGGCCGGCACCACTTCCAAGTGTTCATCCAGTGGGGCAAGACTGATGGGGATTGTTCCTGTCCCATGAAGAGAAAGAAAAGTATCCTAAGGGGGATAGGTGGGGTGACATAGGATTTTTTTTGTCAGTGGTGGCATTTTTAAATAAAACAAAAGAAAATGAATGACACATTTGTTTTTCTTAAATTAAAAAAAAATTAAAAGGAAACAATTTAGTTAAAATTTTCTGTTTCAAATGAATGCATATTCTTACTGTATAATAAGTAATATGGGCACAGTAAACATTTAATAATTACATCCTACTCTCTGTGGTGGTCAGATACATTTGTTTTGTTTTCAGAAACTTATAGGAATGCAGAACTTGATCCTGTTACTACAGAAGAGCAGGTATCTGAGGTGAAAGGCTATTTATCTAATGTCGCTGGCATTGGTGAAGTTTTGGCACGACGACACATGAAAGTGGCTTTTTTTGGCAGGTTAGTAGGATATTAGTGACTAAGGCACTGATTGTGTGGGCAAGGATGAGGTGCTGTGTGGTAGGAGTGATTGTGGCACAGGAGATGCCTGTAATTTTTGGAAACTACCCTGAAGTCTTCATAGATTATGATACTTTTTTAAAAGACCAAACAAAGAGAGAGCAATACATAAGCTTCTGAAACCAAACAGGTCACGAAAGCTCATGTATTACAATGTCTTTGGATCATTCTTTTGAAAGGTATCATAGTCTTCAAAATCTAATTCTGTAGGAGCAATACAGCTACTGCAGCTGACCTTCTGTATTTATAGTGGAATCTGTAATAGATTTCCTGGGTAGAGTATGGCCATTCTGGCCTGGCTGCAGCAGCTCCTCTCCCATTATTCTGACGACCAGTTTCCACTGCTGGTGTTGTAGCCTTTAATTCATCTCTTATATTCATACTTTGTGGCTGTTGCTGGCATTGCAGTCTCATTTCACAGACTAATCTTGAGAAATCGTCTCTACTTTTAGGACCAGCAATGGTAAAAGCACCGTGATAAATGCAATGCTGTGGGATAAAGTCCTTCCCTCAGGAATAGGACACACAACCAACTGTTTTCTGCGTGTGGAGGGTACAGAAGGCAATGAGGCCTATCTATTAACTGAAGGCTGTGAAGAGAGAAAGAGTGTGACGGTAAATAAGAATGGATTTGCTCGTGCAGGAAGGAGATCAGGTTATCATTTGAGTGGAGCTGCACTGGGATCCTCTGCCAAGGTTAAGCAGAGGATCCCAGCATGGAAGAAAATTAAGCAGAGGATCCCAGCATGGAAGAAAATTGCTGTGGATATCTGAATCTTTGGGTTGTTATGTAGCCTCTGTCTTTTGTTTACTGCTTTAAATTCATGTAATGGTCAGATACTATGTGAAGAAAATGAAATAGACAAAAGTTCTTACTGTAGTATTTATTTATCAGTTTTGTTTCCATGTTTTGTTTTGTTTTTAACTTGCCCATAAACCATAAAAAAGCCCTTTTGGTAATAAGAACAAATTTACATATAAAAATAAATGTTATGCCACAATATGTTAATAACAAAAAAAATAAATAAATGTTATGCAAAACAATGTCTGCAGAATGTAAACTATTTGAGCTCTGTATTCTGTTTTTACTAGCTTGTAAGTGGGTGTTAGATCGGAGCTTTTAACCAGGAAATGGAGAAGGAAGTTGTAAGCTAGAGCAGTTATGAGTAAACTGAGCATTTCCTAATTGGAGATTGATTTGCCCATCAGAGGGACACCATACTTCTGAGGTAAGAACATAAGAACTTGCTATGCTGGGTCAGACCAAGGGTCCATCAAGCCCAGCATCCTGTTTCCAACAGAGACCAAACCAGGCCATAAGAACCTGTCAATTACCCAAACACTAAGAAGATCCCCTCTACTGATGCAATTAATAGCAGTGGATATTCCCTAAGTAAACTTGATTAGTAGCAGTTAATGGACTTCTCCTCCAAGAACTTATCCAAACATTTTTTTGAACCCAGCTACACTAACTGCACTAACCACATCCTCTGGCAACAAATTCCAGAGTTTAATTGTGCGCTTAGTGAGAGACTTTTCTCTGATTACTTAAGCTCCTGACTATTAATGTAGTAGGGTAGAGGTTTTCGGTATGGACTCAAACATAATTTATTTTTCATAATGAATAGTCATCAGGTGTATTTGCATACATATGATGTGAGAGTAAGGGTAGTTTGAATAGTTTGGTTACCTTGAAAACCAGACTTGTTTATAGTACTTGAGGACCATTACTGGATAAAAGACCAGTTTTCGAAATGGAGAAACGTTACTGGAGTGCCCCAGGGACCTGTGCTATTTAACATATTCTTAAATGATCTGGAGAATGGAATAGTGAGTAAGGTGATCAGATTTGCAGATGAGACACAATTGTTTTGAGTCAGCAAAAGGACTTCTGAGTCCTTGTGGATAAAAGTCAAACAATGTTAGAAATAATTTGGAAAGGGACAGAAACAAAGCTGAGAATATCGTAATGCCTTTGGTATAGCTCCATGGTGTGAATGCACTATAGTTTGCAGCTCTGATCACACCATCTGAAACATGACATAGCGGACACCGAAAAGGCAGAGGGAAGGGCAATAAAATGATGATGGAGATGGAAAAGCTTTCTTGTGGAGAGAGGATAAAGAAATTAGTGCTCTTTAGCTTGGAAAACATGACTAAGAAGGGATATTTGCAGATGACACAAAATTGTTCAGAGTAGTTAAATCACAAGCAGATTGTGATAAATTGCAGGAAGACCTTGTGAGACTGGAAAATTGGGCATCCAAATGGCAGATGAAATTTAATGTGGATAAGTGCAAGGTGATGCATATAGGGAAAAATAACCCATGCTATAATTACACAATGTTAGGTTCCATATTAGGAGCTACCACCCAAGAAAGAGATCTAGGTGTCATTACCCCCGGAACTTCGCCTAGAAACATGCCATCAAACCTTTAAGAAACAATTAAAAACATGGCTCTTCCGGCAAGCCTTCCCAGAATTGAAGGAACACTCAGACACCGGTCAAAAGCAATATAGAACAATACAAATCTCTTGAACTCCCCCAAACCCCACTGCACCTGATTACGCCTTATACGGACAATCCACAGGTTATGAAAGTCACCACTGTAGTTGCTCTAGCTCATCATCTCTCGTAATGCTCAGATCTTACCATTCATCTTTGTACAATGTTACCTGATACACTCAATTATTTCACTATTTATTGTATATACTTTTTTACGGCTTTTGAACACTGTTTGACATGTTATTGATATCTATTTAATAGTCACGTTCTTATGTTCAGAAACTCTGTTTAATATTTACGTTCTCATGTTCTAAAAACTCTGTTCTATGTAACGCCTTAACAGCGACTGTCTTGTTCTATGGAAACCGACCTGATTTGATATGTGTATCGAATGTCGGTATATAAAAATTCTAAATAAATAAATAAATAGTGGATAATACATTGAAATCGTCGGTTCAGTGTGGTGCGGCAGTCAAAAAAGCAAACAGAATGTTGGGAATTATTAGGAAGGGAATGGTGAATAAAATGGAAAATGTCATCATGCCTCTGTATTTCTCCATGGTGAGACCGCACCTTGAATACTGAATTGCGATGGAGAAGGTACAGAGAAGGGCAACCAAAATGATAAGGGGATGGAACAGCTCCCCTATGAGGAAAGACTAAAGAGGTTAGGACTTTTCAGCTTGGAGAAGAGACGACTGAGGGGGGATATGATAGAGGTGTTTAAAATCATGAGAGGTCTAGAACGGGTAGATGTGAATCGGTTATTTACTCTTTCGGATAATAGAAGGACTAGGGGGCACTCCTTGAAGTTAGCATGGGGCACATTTAAAACTAATCGGAGAAAGTTCTTTTCCCTGTACGTACCAGGATCAGTCCAGACACCTGGGTTGTGACTCCGCACCAGCAGATGGAGACAGAGCAAAACTTGTCGGGCACCCTACATATAGTAAGGCGCCACCCACAGCCCGTCAGTCTTACTCTGTCTCCAGCAGATGGGGCAGGTCCACCCACAGTCTCTGGTGATCCTGGTTAGTGGTTAGCTAGTCAGGGAAATTGAAAAGAAATTTTAAGTTAAAGAAAAGGGTAATTGTTCGCAGCTGGCGCCCGGGTCCTGGAAGTCTCCCAGGGGGGTTGCGAGGTTCTGAGGGGACCACCCCCCCCTGGTTGAGGCCGCTGCTGGGGTTGAGGACCCGGCCTTCCTGGCAGCAGCGTCGGGGGTGACACCGGGGAGCCCGGTTCACTCACCCCCGCTGGAGGAGAAAGATCAGGACCAGGGCCAGCGGCTAAGATTAAAAAAAAAAAAAAAAAAAAAGTTTTGTATTTTGTTTTCGCTTGTTCGGCGTTCCGTTCCCTCTCTCTGTGTTTTCGGCAGAAGGTGGGGGGGGGGGGGGTTCGCTGTTGCTGCGCTCGGCGTCCGAATTCCTTTTCATTAAATTTAATTTCGATCCCGGCCGCGGCCTGACTCAGCGCTCCGTATGCCGACAGGGGCTCCATGCCGCGCGTGCGGCTCGGCGCGCTCGCGGGTGTCGCGATCGGGCATGTGTGCAACTTGTGCGGCGAGGGGACGTCCGAGGGAGGTCGGGGAGCCCGGCCCAGGCCGCCGCGATCGCCGCCGCGCAACGAGCTCGATGCAGGAGGCCCTGCCGATCCGTTCCCGCTAAGCGCGGGAACGGCGGCCATTTTAGAAACTGTGCGAGAGGCCACGAGGAAAGCGGCGGGAGCGGCCATTTTGCCTCCCGCGCTTTCCCCGCAGCAGCGGCCCACCGGGGGGGACCCCCCGGGGGGGCCCGATTCGCCAGATGCCATGAGCCAGAAGGAGGCCTCTTCGGATTCTGAGGCCTCTCTTTTCGCCAGATTTCGCAGGATTGCTCCACAAATTATTGAGGTATAAAAGGTCCCGGAAAAGAAGAAGAAGGCCGGACAGAAGGGGCTCTGACAAACGGTCAGAGCCCCGGAAGAAGAGGGCGGGGGAAGGGCCTCGAAGGCCCGCGGACCCGCCCAGGGAACGACGGCCCTTGCGGGGAGTCCCTCAAGATACCGAGTCCGATTCGGTGTCGTCCGCAGCGGAGGAACCGGACGGTGAGCCCTCGGGGGGCGCCGGGGCACCCGACGGGGCGGACGTCGCACCTCCAGGAGCCGCCAAAGGGGCGCCAACCGTGGACGGGGATGATCCAAAGGTCGTACGTCGGTTTCGTAAGGAGGAGCTGGCACCGCTGATCCCAGCTATCCTGCGGGAGGTAGGTGTGGATGCCCCTCCGGTAGGGTCGCATACAGATGCTAAGATGGATCCGGTGTTGCTGGGCCTTACGGGGCCGGCGGTAGTTTTTCCGTTCCACTTCTCGGCGACCGATATCCTATTCCGGGAATGGGATACTCCGGAGTTAGGCCTGAATGTGAGTAAAGCGATGGACAAGCTGTACCCGTTGCCGGAAGACGCGCTGGACATGCTTCGTTTTCCCAGGGTGGATGCCGCGCTGTCGGCGGGGACAAAGCGGTCCACCATTCCGGTTACCGGTGCCACTGCCCTTAAAGATATTCAGGATAGAAAGCTTGAGGGGCAGCTGAAGAAGGTGTTCGAGGCTTCGGCCCTGGGAGTCCGCGCGGCTATATGCAGTAACTTCGCGGACCGCTTGGAGGCAGTCATAGCGTACAGCGCGGATGCCATGCATGACCTCCTACGGACGTCGGCCAGGGCCCTGGTTTCGGCAGTTTCGGCACGCCGGTTGCTGTGGCTCAGAAATTGGGCGGCGGATGGGTCCTCTAAGGCTCATCTCGGTTCGCTTCCGTTCAAAAGGGAAGCTGCTGTTCGGTAAGGAGTTGGACGACCTGAGGCAGTCACTGGGAGAGAACAGGGCGTTCAAGCTGCCTGAGGACAGGCACAGGAGCAGGGCGTCTTTCTCCGGTAGGGCCCGTTTTTGAGGACCCAGGAAATCGAGGCCGCAGAGATCAGCGGGGCCCTCCTACCGGCCTGGCTCTGGATCCTCCAGGACGCCGTCGTGGTCTCAGTCCTTTCGTGGACGAAAGTTTGGAAGGCGAGACGGTCCCTCTTCGGGGGCGGGTCCTAAAGCCTCTCAATGAAATACGGCCGGTCCATTCCCTACAGCTGGCTCCTCCGGTCGTGCCTTACGTGGGAGCCAGATTGGGGCGTTTCTACGGGGAATGGACCAGTATAACTACGGACCAGTGGGTCCTCAACGTGATAAGTCAAGGCTACGCATTAGATTTTGCACGGATTCCGACGGACAAGTTCCTGGTCTCCCCTTGCAAGGGTCGCGGCAAGCAAAAGGCCGTCCGGGATACCCTGGGTCGGCTGCAAGACCTGGGCGCCATAATGCCCATCCCACCGAGGCAGCACCGTCGAGGAAGGTACTCCATCTACTTCATCGTTCCAAAGAAGGAAGGTTCCTTCCGACCCTCCGGGTTCCACGCTTCAAGATGGAGACGATTCGGTCGGTGATAGCCTCGGTACGGCCAGGCGAATTCCTGGCCTCCTTGGACCTCACAGAGGCTTACCTTCATATCGGCATTCAGCCGGACCATCGGCGGTTTCTACGCTTCTGTATCCTGGGCAGGCATTATTAGTTCAAGGCTCTTCCCTTCGGCCTCGCCACCGCTCCGCGAACGTTCACAAAGGTAATGGTGGTGGTGGCTGCCGAGCTTCGCAAGGAGGGATTCCTGGTACATCCATACTTGGACGATTGGCTCACCCGGGCCAAATCGGAGAGCGAATGCCGACAGGCAGTCGAAAGGGTCCTGCAACTCTTGCGCTCATTCGGCTGGGTGGTCAATCTAGCCAAAAGCCACCTCGTCCCCACCCAGACACTACAGTACCTGGGAGCGCTGTTCGACACAAGGCAGGGCAGAGTGTTTCTGTCCAAGGAGCGGGTGTCCAAGCTTCAGGGCCAGGTGTGCAGGTTAATGTCCCTGCAGTGTCCACTGGTCTGCGATCATCTTATGGTGTTAGGCTCGATGGCGTCGACGCTGGCGTTGGTTCCCTGGGCTTTTGCTCATCTACGGCCATTGCAATCTGCATTGCTCTCCCGCTGGAAGCCGGTGTCAGAGGATTTTCACATGCCACTTCCACTGTCGGATCACGCGAGGTCCAGCCTACGGTGGTGGCTCAGCTCCGACAACGTGACACGTGGAGTGTCCCTGGTCATGCCCGCCTGGACGGTGGTCACGACGGATGCCAGTCTCTCCGGCTGGGGGGCGGTGTGCATGGGACACTCGGTGCAAGGACAGTGGTCCAAAGCCCAGTCACAGTGGTCCATCAATTGCCTGGAGACCAGAGCGGCCTTACTGGCGCTGCAGGTTTTTTTCTCCCGTTGATTCGGGGGACAGCGGTCAGAGTCTTGTCGGACAACGCGACCACGGTAGCGTACATAAATCGCCAAGGAGGGACAAGGAGCCGAGCCGTCGCGGAGCAGACGCGGCAACTAATGCTCTGGGCGGAAAGGAATCTCTGCAACATCGCGGCGTCCCATATCGCTGGGGTAGACAACGTCCAAGCGGATTTTCTCAGCCGCCATCGCTTGAACCCGGGGGAATGGGAACGGCCGGAGGGCGCTTACCACCTCCTCTGCGAGAGGTGGAGAACGCCATGCATGGATCTGATGGCCACCGCCCAGAACGCCAAAGCCCCGAGGTTCTTCAGTCGAAGGACAGAAAGGGGAGCCGAAGGGGTGGATGCCCTGGTCCTCCCCTGGCCCACCAACGTTCTGCTGTACGTGTTTCCTCCGTGGCCTCTGATAGGCAAAGTTCTTCGGCGCATAGAGATGCATCCCGCGGAGGTGATCATGGTGGCGCCCGAGTGGCCACGGCGTCCTCGGTTCGCGGACCTCCTGCAGTTGGCAAGGGAGCCTCCTCTTCGGTTCCGGGGGCAGGCGGCGCTTCTGCGGCAAGGCCCCGTCTGTTTGGAGGACGTGGATCACTTCTGTCTCGCGGCCTGGCTTTTGAGAGGAAACGCTTGAAGAATAAAGGGTATTCGGATGCGGTGGTAGCCACATTGCTGAGTTCTAGAAAGCGTTCTACGTCCTTCGCCTACGTTCGGGTTTGGACGGTGTTTGAGGATTGGTGTAGAGCTCGTGCGGTGAATCCTGTGCTGCCATCCGTGCCGGATGTTCTGGCTTTCTTCAGGCCGGACTTGCGAGAGGTCTGTCTTGCAGTACGCTAAAGGTCCAGGTAGCGGCGCTTGGTTGCCTCAGAGGTAAGGTGAGAGGTAGGTCCCTTGCGCATCATCCGGATGTGGCGCGTTTTCTTCGGGGGGCTAAGCATCTGCGGCCTCCCGTCCGTCAGCCTTGTCCTTCCTGGAATCTCAATTGCGTTCTTTCCGCTCTGGGTACGTCGCCTTTTGAGCCTATCAAGCGGGCGACGCTGAAGGACCTTACTCTTAAGACGGTGTTTCTCGTGGCTATTGCATCGGCGAGACGAGTTTCAGAATTGCAGGCGTTATCTTGCAGGGAGCCTTTCTTACGCTTCTCTGAGACGGGGGTCTCGTTGAGGACGGTCCCCTCCTTCCTTCCTAAGGTGGTGTCAGCTTTTCACCTGAAACAGTCGGTGGAGCTGCCCGCTTTCCAGAAGGTGAGCGTTCTGATCCGGAAGCAAGGATGCTGAAGAAGCTGGATGTTCGCAGAGTTCTGCTCCGGTATCTGGAGGTCACGAATCCTTTTCGGGTTTCGGACCATCTCTTTGTCTTGTGCTCGGGACCCAAACGTGGTGGGGCTGCGTCCCGTACAACAATTGCGCGCTGGCTCATGGAAGCCATTGCCTCGGCGTATATCCTGAAAGGGAAACCAGTTCCGGGGGGTCTTCGAGCTCACTCGACGCGAGCGCAAGCCGCCTCATGGGCGGAGCCTTCGCTTGTGTCCCCACAGGAAATCTGCAGGGCAGCGACTTGGAAGTCGTTGCACACCTTTGCTCCACACTACCGGTTGGATGTGCAGGGCCTGGATTCCGGGGGATTCGGGGAGAGGGTTCTTCGAGCGGGACTCTCTGGTTCCCACCCTCGGTAAGTCAGCTCTGGTACATCCCAGGTGTCTGGACTGATCCTGGTACGTACAGGGAAAGGAAAATTAGTTTCTTACCTGATAATTTTCGTTCCTGTAGTACCAAGGATCAGTCCAGGATCCCGCCCACGTGGTCTGTTTTTGCGTTGCCGTTGTTTGTTTTGGCATTACTTGAAGAGAGTCCGCTCATTTGGTGCTCTCTGTTTTCCTCGTTGGGCCTCTGGTTCTGGGAGTACTAATCAAGTTGGGGGTCCTGTGAATCGGCCCGGTTTTCGGGCGGTATAGCTAGTTAGTTGGAGTTTTCCAGTTTGCTTTGACATTACGTAAGACTGACGGGCTGTGGGTGGCGCCTTACTATATGTAGGGTGCCCGACAAGTTTTGCTCTGTCTCCATCTGCTGGTGCGGAGTCACAACCCAGGTGTCTGGACTGATCCTTGGTACTACAGGAACGAAAATTATCAGGTAAGAAACTAATTTTCCTTTTTACTCAGCGCACAATTAAACTCTGGAATTTGTTGCCAGAGGATGTGGTTAGTGCAGTTAGTATAGCTGTGTTTAAAAAAGGATTGGATAAGTTCTTGGAGGAGAAGTCCATTACCTGCTATTAAGTTCACTTAGAGAATAGCCACTGCCATTAGCAATGGTTACATGGAATAGACTAAGTTTTTGGGAACTTGCCAGGTTCTTATGGCCTGGATTGGCCACTGTTGGAAACAGGATGCTGGGCTTGATGGACCCTTGGTCTGACCCAGTATGGCAAGTTCTTATGTTCTTAACTGCACTGTTATATAATTGATGACACTTTCATAAAGGCTCTGGATTTTGTCGACTTTCTCTCATTTCTTTCCAATTTTCTCTGTGTATCTATTAGACTGTAAATCAGTTGGCTCACGCCCTGCATCAGGATGAACTCCTAGATGCAGGCTGCTTGGTCAGTGTCATGTGGCCCAATTGCAAGTGTCCTCTGCTGAAGGATGATCTGGTGCTGATGGACAGGTGAGTTAACTCGAGCAGAGTTGGGAAAAAGGCCATATTTCATTCCAGGGACAAGAGCTGATTTTCATAGTAATTGTATGAATTCACTTTAAGTATTTAAACTTCTGCCTCTGCCCTTCAAGAATTGTTTTACAAGGTTTTCTTTAAGATTTTACTTGCTGGAGACAAATTCTCATCATTGTATAGAATAGAATAATCGTATTTTCCTTGCTCAAGAACAAGCAGCTTTTTCCAAGAAATATTTTATATATTCCATGCTGTCCCCTAAGGTTGTGCTCAAGGCAGATCACATAATATTTATTTATTTTATTTATTTATTTAACGTTTCTTTTATACCGATGACCGTTCGCACATCGCATCGGTTTACAGTGAACAAAAAACCATTGGGCGGAGCCCTTACAAATAACAGATAACATAGTAAACTAGGCAACATATAAATAATATTTGGGAGGAGCCCTTACAAGAAATACAAACATCAATGAGTAAATGCTATGGGGATATGCTATGGGATTGAACTATAACAGAAACTATATACAAGTTAGTGCACAGTACCAAATCAGCAGGCAAAAAGGCGTTCATACCAGGATATCAGAAAAAAACATATTATATTTTCTTCAAATTTCAGAGCTTGCCGTTCTGTGGCACAATAACCTTTCCTACTTTTCTTCTGTCCTTCAGTCCTGGCATTGATGTAACCACCGAACTGGACAGTTGGATTGACAAATTCTGTCTGGATGCTGATGTATTTGTGTTGGTAGCAAACTCAGAGTCTACACTCATGCAGACGGTAAGTTGTAAATTTTGTTTTCTTATAAAACGGTGTAGGATTCCCCAGAGTGGATGCCCTATGCAGGTTTAGTAAGGTTCCCATTGCAGTGCTGGCTGAATACTGACCTAGTTATCTGCAGACAAAGTTAACTGGACAATTTTATCTTGCTATTCAGCCAAATAAGGTTGGGCAGGACAGTGGTTCTGCTATTTGGCTGACCTGCGTTGTGGCCGGCCTGCTCTGACTAGCAAGAGTCCAAGGGCCAGCTCTTTATTTCCCCAAACAAAATTAGGTGGTCAGTCAGGGGGTGGGGGATGGAATTGAAGAAGGAAGGCAGCTGGAGAAAGTCATTTGAATATGTGCCTCAGTGTAATGTGATGTTAAGAGCATGTCTGATGCATCAGTCCCATAATAAGCTCTTCATCCACACCAGCGGGTTGTGCGATAGAGAACAAGGACTCGCTGATGTCAGCCTCTTCCCTGTATGTACCCGGATCCGTCCAGGACAGCTGGAGACAGAAGAAGACTTTGTGGACTCTGTCCTGTACCCCTGAGGTGCCACCTTGTGTCTGCCAGGATTCCTCTCTCTCCAGCAGATGGCGGAGGTGCAAAGCCCCGGCTCTGGTAGAGGTGCTGAGTTTAGGGTTGGATGTGCTCTGACTTTAGTCTCTTAGTGCTTGATGTTACAAGGGAAGCTTAGTTTAAGGATCCCTTTAAATTAAAAAAGAAAGTTTGGTTAGGGCAGTGATGGGACAGTTGCGAGTAGCTTCCCAGGGGGTTGGCAGGTCCTGGTGGGACCATCCCCCCTGGTATTCGAGGCTGGAGAGCAGAGGGTTGGGGACCCTGAAACTGCCGCGGCGAGGGCTGATACCGGGGGTCCCTGCTCACTCACCCTCAGCCAGCGTATGTATGTATGTATGTATGTATGTGTGTGTGTGTGTATGTATGTATGTGTGTGTGTGTGTGTATATGTGTGTGTGTATATATGTATGTATATGTGTGTATATGTGTGTGTGTATGTATGTATGTATATGTGTGTATATGTGTGTGTGTGTATGTATGTATATGTGTGTATATGTATGTATGTATATGTGTGTATATGTATGTATGTATATGTGTGTATATGTATGTATATGTGTGTATATGTGTGTGTATATATGTGTGTATATGTGTGTGTATGTATGTATATGTATGTATGTGTGTGTATATGTATGTATGTGTGTGTATATGTATGTATGTGTGTGTGTATGTATGTATGTATGTGTGTGTGTATATGTGTGTATATGTATGTATGTGTGTGTGTGTGTATGTATATGTGTGTATATGTGTGTGTGTGTGTATGTGTGTGTGTGTGTTTGGGGCTCTCCGTTCGTGCGTCCGCTCCGTTTTCGTTGATTTTCGCTGCTTTCCAGGCCCGCTTTTTGACAGGGAAATCCGTCCGTTCGTCACAGTTCTTTTTTCGGGGAGAGCCAGAATCGAGGCCGGGGATGTGCCTTGTGGCTTGGCCTGTGGCAGTGCGCGTGCGTGGATTTCCCGCGCTGGGGTCTGCACAGCCTGTTTGTTTGTCAGACGGAGAAGGTCCATCGGCCCCCCCTTCCTTCCTTCCGATGCCATTTTCACCATCCTTTTCAGTTCCTACGAGCTCCCAGGAGTTTGTCTTGGTCGTGCTGGTTCTTTTTTCGGGCCCCAATCCTAATTTAGCTCGGGGATCATGCTGCATGGTGCGGCCTGCAGGCCGGAGTTTGTACCGGGTGCTTGTCAGGAGGGGAAGGCTCTTCGGGGAAGCCGATTCCGGTGAAATCGCATGGCAGCAGCTCTAGAGCAGGCAGGGACCCTGGGAGGGCAGAATTGCTGCTGCAGCCTCAGGTCCCTTTTCTTCTCAGTGCAGGTACTGAAGCCTCACTGTGAACGTTCAGGGAGCAGGAGAAGGCTGCCCTGGGAGAGGGGAGCTCTCCTCCACCTCTTGCCCCGCGTCCTGCTGCCCCTGGAGCGGGGGGCGACTTGCAGGCAGCGCAGAGCTAGGACTCGGATGAGTCGTCTTCTTCGTTCTCCTCCAATTTTGTTTTGTTGCTGTAGAAAGCCTTCAAAGCACGAAAAGTAGCAAAGAGCCAGGGTACTAAGGTACCCCGTGAGGTCCCACCGTCGCTGGGGGCTGGGACAGGAGCTTCAGCACGCCACAAGCGTACCAAGTCACACAGTGGCATAGAAGCCCCCAAGGCCAAACGCCCTCTTGGTCCTTTTCCTGTCAGGTGGACAGTTCAGAAACGGACAGGGTGGATGAAGGAGAGTCTCCTCCGCAAGCCCCTGGTGAGGGACTGGATGCAGATCAGGATCACCAGCTCCAGTCGGCCCTGCCAGTAGATGTGCCTTTCAAGGTTTCTGCTTTTTAAAAAAAAAAAAAAGTACTTGATATTGTGGAAACAGCGGCAGAAGGCGCAGCGAGTTCCTTTGAGCCTCCCAGGGGGTTGGCAGGTCCTGGTGGGATCATCCCCCCTGGTATCAGAGGCAAGAACAGGGGGTTGAAGACCCAGGGACTACTGGGGAGCCCGACTCAGTCACCCGTGGCAGGCGGCTCAGCACAGCCTTCGGAGCACAGGGGGGGGGGAGTCAGCCGGTCCAGCGTTCTCTCCAGCTCCTCTCTGCCTGCCTTACTGCCGCGCTTCGGCTCGCGCCGCCCGGTCTATTTTTGGCGCGCTTACCTCAGCTGATCGGAGCTAAATTTAGCCCAAGGCTATGCCTCGTGGTGCGGCCTGCTCCGCGTGCTTCAGCGCTCGCACCCACCTCTCTAGCGCTGGCATCTGTGCAGATTGTGTCTCGGGATGTCCGCTGAGGGGAATCCCCCGTGGCAGCAGCAGTTCTTCACAGCACCCGGAGCCTGGGAGGCTTACAGCTCAGCCACAGCCGCCTGATCCGTTCCTGCTTAGTGCAGGGACGGAGGCCATTTTGAAAACATTCAGGGATGCAGAGAGAGCCTCGATGGAGGCACGGAGTTCCCCGCCACCTCTCTCACCGCGACCGGGGCCCAGTGTTGGGGGGGGGGGGGGGCAGGTCGCAGGAGGATCAGGCTGATACTTCGGATGGTGATCCTGAGGGGACCTCAGATGGGTCTTCTTCATCATTCTCCTCGGACTTGGTGAAGTTTTTAGGCTGATGCTTCGGATGGTGATCCTGAGGGGTCCTCAGATGGGTCTTCTTCGACATTCTCCTCGGACTTGGTGAAGTTTTTTCACAAGATGTTCAAGGCACGGAGAGCATCCAAACGCAAGAGGGGCAAGGTCTCTGAGGTTCCCTCCTCCCGTAAGCATCCCAAGTCCCCGCCGGTGGGGGGGGGGCATACTAAGTCTAAGCGCCCTCTCAGATCCATGGCAGGTCCGGATGATTCGTCTTCGGATCTCTCTGATGGAGGAGACCCTTCCCCGCAAGACCTTCAGGGGGTAGACGCAGGCCAGGATGGTCAGCCCCTGATGCCCAAGCAGGGAAGCGCTTTTGTGGTGGATGGTGATGATCCCAAGGTGGTCCGCTTGTTCCAGAGAGATGAATTGGTCCGCTTATCCCGAATATTCTGGAAGAGCTCGGAATTGAAGTCCCGCAGGAGTCACCGCATATGGGAGCGGTGGATCCCGTGATGTTAGGTCTAAGAGACCAGGCTCGCTCTTTTCCCTTTCATATGTCAGTCACTGACCTCTTGTTCCGGGAGTGAGACACTCCGGATCTAGGTTTGAAAGTCAGCCACGCTATGGATAAGTTGTACCTGCTACCGGAGGATGCGTTGGAGCTGCTCAGGGTACCCAAGGTGGATGCGGCAGTCTCTGCAGTCACTACAAAGACCACCATCCCAGTCACAGGAGCGATGGCCCTAAAAGATTTGCAAGACCGAAAGTTGGAGGTACAGCATAAAAAGATATTTGAGACCTCCGCCCTGGGAGTGCGGGCGGCCATGTGCAGCACTTACAATCTGTGGCATCCCTTTCGGATGTGGAAGCGGCTCAGGCTGGTCGTTTGGAGGGGGCGGTGGCTTACAGTGTGGACACACTGTATGATCTCCTGCGCACATCGGGAAGAACAATGGTCTCCGTCGTTTTGGCCCGCAGGCACCTTTGGCTCAGAAATTGGTCGGTGGATGTCTCCTCGAAAGCTCAGCTGAGTTCCTTGCCTTTCAAGGGAAAGCTGCTCTTTGGCCGACAGTTGGAGGACATGATTAGGTCTCTGGGAGAGAATAAGGTTCACAAGCTGCCACAGGACAGGCCCAGGAGAAGAGGCTCTTTTCCTCAGTGGTCCAGATTCCGGGGGAATCGTCGTTTTCGGGCATCACGGTCTTCTGGATCCTCCTCTCGTCAGGCTCCCAGCTGTGACGGATTCGGCACGGTCCAGTCTTCTTTGGTGGCTGTGTCCAGATTACGACGGGGTGTGGATTTGGAAATTCCCTCCTGGATAGTGGTAACCACCGATGCCAGCCTCTCCAGGTGGGGAGAGGTTTGTTGAGGAACAGCAGTGCAAGGTCAGTGGATGAGGTCGGAGTCTTCTTGGTCGATCAATTGGTTGGAGACAGAGCGGTTCGGTTGGCGCTACAGGTATTCCTTCCCTTAGTAGAGGGGAGATCACTGCGGATTCTCTCTGGCAATGCGACGACGGTGGCTTACATCAATCGTCAGGGTGGAACGCGGAGTCCGGTGGCGACGGAGGCTCAACTTTTAATCAGCTGGGCGGGATAGCAGCCTCTAACATTGCCAGAGTGGACAATGTGCAGGCAGACTTTCTCAGCTGCCACCAGTTGGATCCGGGAGAGTGGGAACTCTCTGACGAGGCTTTCGGTCTCCTGTGCAACTTATGGTCCAGGCCCGCGATAGTCCTGTTGGTGACGTATCACAATGCCAAAGCTCCTCAATTTTTCAGTCGTCGAAGAGAGCCAGGAGTGGAAGGTGTAGACGCTCTGGTGCTTCCCTGGCCAAAGGACATTCTGTTGTATGTTTTTCCGCTGTGGCCGTTGGTTGGCAAGGTTCTACAGAGCATCGAGGCTCATTCGGGCAAGGTGATACTCGTCGCGCCAGAGTGGCCAAGGTGCCCGTGGTTTGTGGACCTCCTCAATCTGGTGGTAGATGGCCTGCTGAGATTTCATCCATCCTGGAGTCTGCTGCGATAAGGTCCCGTTTATTTCACAAAGGTAGATCGGGTTTGTCTAGCAGCATGGCTTTTGAAAGGCGGAGAATGAGAAATAAAGGTTACTCGGAGGAGGTGATTACTACGCTTTTGCAGTCCCATAAAACTTCTACCTCCATAGCCTTCGTCAGACCCTTTTGAGCCTTCGATCTTAAATTACTGACCTGGAAGATTATCTTCCTGGTGGCAGTCCCTTCAGTGCGCAGGGTTAGTGAGCTTCAGGCGTTGGCTACATATCCACCCTACACAAAACTCTTTCATGATAGGGTGGTCCTGCGTTTGTACCCTAAATTCCTGCCTAAGGTTGTGACTGATTTTCATCTCAATCAGTCCATCATTCTGCCCACCTTTTTTTCCAAGGCCTCATTCTCACAGGGTGAATGGGCTCTGCACAGTTTGGACTGCAAGAGGGCTTTAGCTTTCTACCTCGAATGCCCAGCAGGCCACAGGCAATCCTTGAAACTCTTTATATACTTTGACAGGAGCAGGTTGGGCGTTGCAGTGGGCAAACAAACTCTGTCCAATTGGCTGGCGGATTGTATCTCTTTCTGCTATGCACAGGCGGGCCTTCAGCTTGGAGGCCGGGTTAAAGCTCACTCTTTGAGAGCCATGGAGGCATTGGTCGCCCGCTTGCGAGCGGTTCCCAATGCCAAAATCTGCAAGGCCGCATTGTGGAGTTCCCTACACACGTTCGCTGCCCACTACTGCTTGGACAAGGATGGTTGATATGACAGTAGCTTCAGTCAATCTGTCCTTCGCAACCCTTTCCAGACTTAAACCCAGCTCTCCCTACCTTCATGTTCAGGCTGTCTCCCTATGTTACCAACAGCACTGCAGTTACTTTTGTGCCCGTTGGCACCTGGTTCGGTGGCTGTTGGTCATGGTTGTTGCTGGGAGCAGTCTGTAGCTTGGTATTCACCTGTCTGTGAGGACTACCATCCTGGTTGTCCTAGGAGAAAGAAGAGTTGCTTACCTGTAACAGGTGTTCTCCTAGGACAGCAGAATGTTAGTCTTCAGGAAACCTGCCCACCACACCGTGGAGTTGGGTTCTCCTGCATTTTCTTGTTTTTATTTTTTTGCTCATGAATTCTGTGTTACGAGACTGAAGAGGGACCCCCCATGGATAATGGCAGGCTGGGCATGCTCAGTGTGCCTGTCAAGTTCTAGAAACTTTGACAAAAGTTTTCTGTGCCGGACTTCATCCGATGTCACCCATCTGTGAGGACTAACATCCTGCTATGCTAGGACAACACCTGTTACAGTAAGCAACTCTGCTTTCCCTGTACGTACCAGGATCAATTTGCAAACGCTTATATCTGCACCCAAGTAGTGCGACCTCGGCGCCCATTGATATACGGTGTGTAGTAGCTAATTTTTGGACGCTTAAACTGGTGCTCGCTTCAACAGCACATATACTAATTTGTGGACGCTCAAGGTAAGTTGGATGCCTAGATTTTTGTGGTGCCTTCAGCTGGGCGCACGCTTTTCAGATGCTTATTCAGTGTACTGATAGACTGATAGCATTTAAGTCTAAGAAACCTAAGCACCTCAACCTCTGTGCTGTTGGTCATATTCGGGCATCTCAGATGAGCGTTCCCTATAATTGAGCCAGCGTTGTTTGGAGGCTCAGGGGGAATTGCCTTTGTTTGATTTTTACTAAGCCTGGTTCTTCCCAGTTTGGTGTGGGACTGAAAAAAAAAAGAGCTATCAGAAGGGTTTCTTAAGTTGGACCTCCCCTAACTGGTTTGTCAGAGGGGATGGTAGTTTAGGGGGCTCTGGATAGGAGCCCCTGGTTTTGGCATGGATCCCTCTGCCTCTTCAGGCATAGTCCTTGGCCCCAACCTCTATTGTCTGGATAAGCGTCAGAACGTGCCCAGATCGGCTGCCGGTCTTCTGTTGGAGATGCTGATAGCACGGATGATGAAACCGGTCCTTGTTCCCTGCTGGAAGGACATTCCTCTGGGATTGTTGCAGCTCTTTCATAAAGCTGTTACCGGCCCTGATTCCCAGACATAGGGCTATTGGGACTGAATCCATGGCTGAGTCTAAGAAAGATCTCATATTATGGAAGCCATTCAAGAATTAATTGATCTTGAGTGGGGCACCCTGGAAGCTAATTTCAAAGGGGAACCAGTCTTGGAAGGCCTGTACCCTCTGGACCCGGCTAAGTGAGAGCAATTACGATTTCCAAAGATGTAAACGCTTGTGTGTACGGTTACCAAGCGGGCGACTTAAAGGATGCTCATGATGGGAGAATTGAAGCATCCTTAAGCAGGCCTTTGAAGAGATAGCTTCCTGTTCTTCCCTGGTTGCTCGCTCTTGCTTATTGCTCTCCCAGGAGGTTGGTGAATCTTGGGCAGTGATGGAATCAGCAGCCTCTTTTTTTGGAAGATGAAGGCTGTGATTGGTCTGCTCCTCACTCAGAGGAGTGACTTCTGTAATAGCAGCTAGGCTTCAGCTATGGCTGAGAAATTGGTTGGCCAATACCACCTCAAAGCAAACATTACGAAGTTATCTTTTAAAGGGTTCATCTTGTTTGGGAGTGAACTGGAGGAGATGACCAATAAGTGGGGAGAATCCCTGGTTCTTCGATTACCAGAGAATGAGAAACAGACACAAGCCTTCAGTACGAGGGCTCATAGAAGAGCATTCGCACATTTTTGGCCTTTTAGAGAACTCGACTTTTGGGCAGATCCCAGTTCTTCGTCTCAGGCTGTCCAGATGAGGCGCAGTCTCCAGGAGTGGAGCACCCGGAGCCTCCAAATGAAGGTGTGCCATCCTCCTCTGGGGGTTTTTTTTTTTTTTTTAATATCAGAGGTGAACATAAGAATTGCCATACTCGGTTAGACCAAGGGTTGATCAAGCCCAGTATCCTGTTTCCAACAGTGGCCAATCCAAGACACAGGTACCTGGCAAGTACCGAAACTTAAATAAATCACAAGCTACTATTGCTTACTAATTAATAGCAGTTTATGGATTTTTCCTCTAGGAACTTATTCAAACTTTTTTTTTTTTAAACCTACTTACACTAACTGCCATAACCACATCCTCTGGCAATGAATTCCAGAGCTTAACTATGCACTGAGTGAAAAATAATTTTCTTCGATTTGTTTTAAATGAGCTACTTGCTAACTTCATGGAGTTCCCCCTAGTCTCCTCCTATTATCTGAGAGAGTAAATAACCGATTTACATTAAATTCAAGTCCTTTCACGATTTTGTAGACCTCTATCATATCCCCCCTCCAAACTGAACAGCCCTATCTTCTTTAGCCTTTCCTTATAGGGGAGCTGTTCCATGCCCCTTATTTTGGTTTCCCTTCTCTGCACTTTCTCCAGTTCAACTATATCTTTTTTGAGTTGTGGTGACCAGAATTGTACACAGTATTCCAGTTGTGGTCTCACAATGGAGCAATACAGAGGCATTATGACATCCATCCTTTTATTTGGCATTCCCTTCCTAATAATTCCTAACCTTGTTTTCTTTTTTGATCATCACAGCACACTGAGCCGACGATTTCAATGTGTTATCCACTATGATGCCTAGATCTTTTTCCTGGGTGGTAGCTCCTAATATGGAACCTAACATCGTGTAACTACAGCAAGGGTTATTTTTCCCTATATGCAACACCTTGCACTTGTCCACATTAAGTTTCATCTGCCCAATCTTCCAGTCTTGCAAGGTCATAAGAACATAAGAAAATGCCATACTGGGTCAGACCAAGGGTCCATCAAGCCCAGCATCCTGTTTCCAACAGTGGCCAATCCAGGCCATAAGAACCTGGCAAGTTCCCAAAAACTTAGTCTATTCCATGTAACCATTGCTAATGGCAGTGGCTATTCTCTAAGTGAACTTAATAGCAGGTAATGGACTTCTCCTCCAAGAACTTATCCAATCCTTTTTTAAACACAGCTACACTAACTGCACGAACCACATTCTCTGGCAACAAATTCCAGAGTTTAATTGTGCGTTGAGTAAAAAAGAACTTTCTCCGATTAGTTTTAAATGTGCCCCATGCTAACTTCATGGAGTGTCCCCTAGTCTTTCTACTATCCGAAAGAGTAAATAACCGATTCACATCTACCCGTTCTAGACCTCTCATGATTTTAAACACCTCTATCATATCCCCCCTCAGTCGTCTCTTCTCCAAGCTGAAAAGTCCTAACCTCTTTAGTCTTTCCTCATAGGGGAGTTGTTCCATTCCCCTTATCATTTTGGTAGCCCTTCTCTGTACCTTCTCCAGTGCAATTATATCTTTTTTGAGATGCGGCGACCAGAATTGTACACAGTATTCAAGGTGCGGTCTCACCATGGAGCGATACAGAGGCATTATGACATTTTCCGTTTTATTCATCATTCCTTTTCTAATAATTCCCAACATTCTGTTTGCTTTTTTGACTGCCGCAGCACACTGAGCTGACGATTTCAATGTGTTATCCACTATGACACCTAGATCTCTTTCTTGGTCCTCCTGTAATGTATCACAATCTGCTTGTGATTTAACTACTCTGAATAATTTTGTATCATCCGCAAACCTGATCATCTCACTCATCGTATTCCTTTCCAGATCATTTATAAATATATTGAAAAGCACCTGTCCAAGTACAGATCCCTGAGGCACTCCACTGTTTACCCTTTTCCACTGAGAAAATTGACCATTTAATCCTACTCTCTGTTTCCTATCTTTTAACCAGTTTGTAATCCACGAAAGGACATCGCCTCCTATCCCATGACTTTTTAGTTTTCTTAGAAGCCTCTCATTCGAAACCTTGTCGAATGCCTTCTGAAAATCCAAGTACACTACATCTACCGGTTCACTTTTGTCCAAGAGCAGTCTTTAGCCAACACAGTCGCTGGAGTATCTTGGAGTCAATATGACTGGAAAAAAGGGACCAGGGTGTTCCCTGCCGGAGAACCTTATTCAGAAGCTGATGCCGCAGGTGCGGATATTGATGAACATGATTCGACTGACAGTGTAGCCCTATCTTCAGGTGCTCGGATTGATGGTGGCAACCCTGGTGGTAGTCCCTTGGGTGAGGGGTACATATGTGTCCTCAGCACACTTTGCTGGCTCGTGGGAGCCACATTCTCATGATTATTTGTTTTCGCTTCTCCTGCCAATGGAGTTCTGCTCTTCAGTGGTGGTTAAAAGTGGATCATATGAGGAAAGGCATTTCCCTAAGATCACCAGACTGGCTAGTACTCAGGAAAATGTGAGCCTCCAGGGTTGGGGAGCTCACTGTCAGCAACTGGCAGTGCTAGGGTGCTGGAATGCAGAAGGATTTCTCTGGAAATCTTATCAGCTGGAAGCCCGTGTGCTCTGGCTGGCATGCTTATTGTTCAGAGACTGATTGCAAAGTTTAGCGGTCCGGATAATGTCGCAGAATGAAACTACAGTGGCGTGCATCAATCAGCAGGGATGAACGAAGAACCCGCAAGTGTTGCAGGAATAGGTGGAAGTGCATCTTCAGGAGCTTTCAGCCTCACACGTTGCAGGAAAAGACACCGTAAGAATAGACTTGCACAACAGACAGAGTCTGGACCCAGGAGAATGGGAATTGTCAAACGAGGTGTTTCAGCGGATGGTGGATCACAATGCAAGGATTCCTCTATTCTTCAGTCACAGCAGAGATCCAAAGTCCTGGGGCATCTATCCCCTCATGCTGGAGTGGCCAGAAGGCAAGCGGTGGCATGCTTTTCCCCATGTTGGGCAGAATGATTCTGAAGATTGAGAGTCATGGGAGGATGGTGGTTCTGGTGGCACTAAGTTGGACCAGAAGACCATAGTGTACAGATTTAGGAAGATTCTTAGTGGACTCTTCCCTCCGGTTTTTCGGCGCACATTAACATAGTAATGACGGCAGAAAAAGACCAAAATGGTCCATCCAGTCTGTCCAGCAAGCTTCCCAAGGTAGTAACTGCCGTTCCATGCAGGTTACCCCTATGTTTCTGTTAAGGGTAGTAACTGCCGCTCCATGCAGGTTACCCCCATGTTTCTGTTAAGGGCAGTAACTGCCGCTCCGTGCAGGTTACCCCCATGTTTCTGTTAAGGGCAGTAACTGCCGCTCCGTGCAGGTTACCCCCATGCTTCTGTTAAGGGCAGTAACTGCCGCTCCGTGCAGGTTACCCCCATGCTTCTGTTAAGGGCAGTAACTGCCGTTCCGTGCAGGTTACCCCCATGTTTCTGTTAAGGGCAGTAACTGCCGCTCCGTGCAGGTTACCCCCATGTTTCTGTTAAGGGTAGTAACTGCCGCTCCGTGCAGGTTACCCCCATGTTTCTGTTAAGGGCCGTAACTGCCGCTCCGTGCAGGTTACCCCCATGTTTCTGTTAAGGGTAGTAACTGCCGTTCCGTGCAGGTTACCCCCATGTTTCTGTTAAGGGCAGTAACTGCCGCTCCGTGCAGGTTACCCCCATGTTTATGTTAAGAGTAGTAACTGCCGTTCCGTGCAGGTTACCCCCCATGTTTCTGTTAAGGGTAGTAACTGCCGCTCCGTGCAGGTTACCCCCATGTTTCTGTTAAGGGCAGTAACTGCCGCTCCGTGCAGGTTACCCCCATGTTTCTGTTAAGGGCAGTAACTGCTGCTCCGTGCAGGTTACCCCCATGTTTCTGTTAAGGGCAGTAACTGCCGCTCCGTGCAGGTTACCCCCATGTTTTTGTTAAGGGCCGTAACTGCCGCTCCGTGCAGGTTACCCCCATGTTTCTGTTAAGGGCAGTAACTGCCGTTCCGTGCAGGTTACCCCCATGTTTCTGTTAAGGGCAGTAACTGCCGCTCCGTGCAGGTTACCCCCATGTTTCTGTTAAGGGCAGTAACTGCCGCTCCGTGCAGGTTACCCCCATGTTTCTGTTAAGGGCAGTAACTGCCGCTCCGTGCAGGTTACCCCCATGCTTCTGTTAAGGGCAGTAACTGCCGTTCCGTGCAGGTTACCCCCATGTTTCTGTTAAGGGCAGTAACTGCCGTTCCGTGCAGGTTACCCCCATGTTTCTGTTAAGGGTAGTAACTGCCGCTCCGTGCAGGTTACCCCCATGTTTCTGTTAAGGGCAGTAACTGCCGTTCCGTGCAGGTTATCCCCATGTTTCTGTTAAGGGCAGTAACTGCCGCTCCGTGCAGGTTACCCCCATGTTTCTGTTAAGAGTAGTAACTGCCGTTCCGTGCAGGTTACCCCCCATGTTTCTGTTAAGGGTAGTAACTGCCGCTCCGTGCAGGTTACCCCCATGTTTCTGTTAAGGGTAGTAACTGCCGTTCCGTGCAGGTTACCCCCATGTTTCTGTTAAGGGTAGTAACTGCCGCTCCGTGCAGGTTACCCCCATGTTTCTGTTAAGGGTAGTAACTGCCGTTCCGTGCAGGTTACCCCCATGTTTCTGTTAAGGGTAGTAACTGCCGTTCCGTGCAGGTTACCCCCATGTTTCTGTTAAGGGCAGTAACTGCCGCTCCGTGCCGGTTAAGCTTTTTTATTTATTCCCATCCTCTAGCCTTTAGGGATCCACAATGTTTATCCCATGCCCCTTTGAAATCCTTCACAGGTTTAGTCTTCACCACTTCCCTCCGGAAGGGCGTTCCAGGCATCCACCACCCTCTCAGTGAAGAAATATTTCCTGACATTAGTTCTAAGTCTTCCTCCCTGGAGTTTCAAATTGTGACCCCTAGTTCTACTAAACTTTTTCCAATGGAAAAGGTTTGTTGACGACCATGGATCATTAACCTTTTAGGTACCAACATTCCACAAGTGGAACATTTTTTCATATACTTAATTCATATACTTAATTCATATACTTAATTCATATACTTTTTTTCATATACTTAATTCATATACTTAATTCATATACTTTTTTTCATATACTTAATTCATATACTTAATTCATATACTTTTTTTCATATACTTAATTCATATACTTTTTTTCATATACTTAATTCATATACTTTTTTTCATATACTTTTTTTCATATACTTAATTCATATACTTCATATACTTTTTTTCATATACTTTTTTTCATATACTTAATTCATATACTTTTAATTAGTTGCAATTTTTTTATTCCATATTTGGTCTAGTTAACTAAGATATGTAAAAAGGGGCATCAGGAAATAATTCCTTCAATGAGCAGGATCTAAAAGGTTAAAAACTTTCCAGTATCTGAAAGTCTGCATCATATCACCTCTGCTCCTCCTTTCCTCCAGGGTGTACATATTTAGATTCTTCAATCTCTCCTCATAAATCATTCGATGAAGACCCTCCACCTTTTTGGTCGCCCTTCTCTGGACCGCCTCCATCTTGTCTCTGTCCCTTCAGAGATACGGTCTCCAGAATTGAGCACAGTATTACAGGTGAAGCCTCACCAAGGACCTGTACAAGGGGATAATCACTTTCCTTTTCTTACTCGATATTCCTCTCTCTATGCAGCCCAGCATTCTTCTGGCTTTAGCTATCGCCTTGTCACATTGTTTCGCAGACTTCAGGTCGTTAGACACTTTCACCCCAAGGTCTCTCTCCTGCTCCGTGCACATCAGCCCTTCTCCCCCCCCCCCCCCCCCCCCCCCCCCCCATCACATAGAGTTCTTTTGGATTACCACACCCCATGTGCATGACTCTGCATTTCTTGGCATTGAATCCCAGCTACCATATGTTTGACTACTCTTCCAGCTTCCTTAAATCCCATCTCATTCTCTGTACTCCTTATGCAAAGAGACAAACTGTATCTTCTGTTCCTTCCACAGTGTTGCTCACGAAGATGTTGAACAGAACCGGTCCCAACACCGATTCCTGTGGCACTTCACTTAACACCACCTCTCTTCAGAGCAGTTTCCATTTACCTTCACCCGTTGTCTTCTATCCGTCAACCAGTTTGTAATCCTCGCCAACACCTTGGAGCTGACTCCCAAGCTTCTCATTTTGTTGATGTCTTCTGTGTGGGGCCGTATCAAATCCAAGTAAATTACATCGAGTGCTCTTCCCTGATCCAGTTCTGTAGTATCTTGCCAGGAAACAGAGTCCTGTGTTGATGCAACCTCAATCTGATCCAGTCTGGCAGTTCTTATGTTCTTAGAGATCTCCCTCATACAGAATCTGGGTTGATTCCCCAGTGTGCTCTTTCCATGAATTGCAAGCCATTCTCCCCTGCAGACAGGATGAAGATTCTGTAGTGCAGGTGCCCCTGATGCAGATACAGACTCTTCCTCCTCATTAAAAGTTCTGATTAGATTCCCCAGTGTGCTCTTTCCATGAATTGCAAGCCATTCTCCCCTGCAGACAGGATGAAGATTCTGTAGTGCAGGTGCCCCTGATGCAGATACAGACTCTTCCTCCTCATTAAAAGTTCTGATTAGATTCCCCAGTGTGCTCTTTCCATGAATTGCAAGCCATTCTCCCCTGCAGACAGGATGAAGATTCTGTAGTGCAGGTGCCCCTGATGCAGATACAGACTCTTCCTCCTCATTAAAAGTTCTGATTAGATTCCCCAGTGTGCTCTTTCCATGAATTGCAAGCCATTCTCCCCTGCAGACAGGATGAAGATTCTGTAGTGCAGGTGCCTCTGATGCAGATACAGACTCTTCCTCCTCATTAAAAGTTCTGATTAGATTCCCCAGTGTGCTCTTTCCATGAATTGCAAGCCATTCTCCCATGCAGACAGGATGAAGATTCTGTAGTGCAGGTGCCCCTGATGCAGATACAGACTCTTCCTCCTCATTAAAAGTTCTGATTAGATTCCCCAGTGTGCTCTTTCCATGAATTGCAAGCCATTCTCCCCTGCAGACAGGATGAAGATTCTGTAGTGCAGGTGCCTCTGATGCAGATACAGACTCTTCCTCCTCATTAAAAGTTCTGATTAGATTCCCCAGTGTGCTCTTTCCATGAATTGCAAGCCATTCTCCCCTGCAGACAGGATGAAGATTCTGTAGTGCAGGTGCCCCTGATGCAGATACAGACTCTTCCTCCTCATTAAAAGTTCTGATTAGATTCCCCAGTGTGCTCTTTCCATGAATTGCAAGCCATTCTCCCATGCAGACAGGATGAAGATTCTGTAGTGCAGGTGCCCCTGATGCAGATACAGACTCTTCCTCCTCATTAAAAGTTCTGATTAGATTCCACACTGCTTTGACCTACATTTGATTGTTTTATTTTTTTCCTTTTTATGTAGGAGAAACAATTCTTCCACAAGGTAAATGATCGTCTTTCTCGTCCCAATATATTCATTCTGAATAATCGCTGGGATGCATCTGCTTCGGAGCCAGAGTACATGGAGGAGGTATGTATTGAGCCTTTGAGGGGCTCCTTTCAAAGCACTTTGGATTATAATTAAATAACCCCCAGTTAATTTTGAGCTTTTGGCCTTTAATTCAGGTAGGAGCACCGGGATGCCTTCCCGGTGCTCCTATATGTTTTCCTGCCATGGCCGCTCATCGGGCGGACACTACGGCGCATAGAACTTTATCCGGCGCCTGTGGTGCTCATCGCGCCCGAGTGGCCTCGGCGACCATGGTTCGCGGATCTCCAGTACTTGGCGTTGGAGGAGCCCATCCGGTTCCCGTATGTGCTGGACCTGCTCCATCAGGGTCCCGTTTGTTTCGACCGGGTCGAATGCTTTTGTCTAGCGGCTTGGATTTTGAGAGGCGTAGGTTGAAGGCACGGGGCTATTCGGATGCGGTCGTTTCGACGTTGTTACGGTTCCGCAAGGCGTCCACGTCGCTAGCGTATGTACGCGTCTGGAAGGTTTTTGAGACGTGGTGTCTTGAGCAGGACTTACGGACCACACGGACCTCAGTGCCGGAGATTTTACGTTTTCTCCAGGATGGATTGTCTAAGGGGTTGTCTTGTAGTTCCCTTCGAGTTCAGGTGGCGGCTCTGGCCTTGTTGCGGGGTCCAGTTCACGGAGTGACATTGTCTTCTCATCCGGATGTTGTGCGTTTCCTGCGTGGGACCAAACATTGCGTCCGCCGTTCCGTTCTCCATGTCCGTCCTGGAACCTGAACTTGGTTTTGAAGGCGTTGTGCGCCGCTCCTTTCGAGCTCATTCGCAATTCTACCGTCAAGGACTTGACTCTCAAGGTGGTCTTTTTGGTAGCGATTGTCTCGGCGAGATGTGTCTCGGAGCTTCAAGCTTTGTCTTGTTGGGAACCTTTTTTACGGATTACTGACTCGGGAGTTTCGCTCCGTATGGTGCCATCCTTTTTGCCTAAAGTGGTGTCTGCTTTTCATCTCAATCAGAAGGTGGAACTACCCTCGTTTCCGGAGGGGGATAGGTCAGTTCCTAGTCATCGTGACTTGCGTCGGTTGGATGTGCGAAGGGCATTGTTGTATTATTTGGAGGTTACGAATGCCTTTCGGGTGTCAGACCATCTCTTTGTGCTGTGGGGCGGTCATCGTCGTGGTCAGGCGGCGTCCAAGACCACCATTGCCCGCTGGTTGAAGGAGGCGATTAGTTCGGCGTATCTCCTTCAGGGCAGGTCTTCTCCAGTGGGTCTAAAGGCCCATTCGACACGTTCCCAGGCTACGTCCTGGGCGGAGTGCAACCATATTTCTACGGAAGAGATTTGTAGGGCGGCAACATGGAAATCGTTGCATACATTTGCTCGGCATTATCGCCTGGATGTTCACGCTTCCGGCAACGGCTATTTCGGTGCCGGAGTGCTCAGAGCTGGACTCTCCGGGTCCCACCCCAAGTAAGGTAGCTCTGCAAATTTTGATACCGATTAAAGATTCCCTTCAAAAAACACGAATTCTGGAACTCCTGCCTTATATCCATCAACAACTTGCTCTCAAGCCTTAACCTAATCCTCAATTCCAACAAAACGGAAATACTCCTCATCTCTCAAGACAGTAACTACGCTAGGCCAAACTCGAACCCTATAAATCAGCCCTCCTTCTCGTCCAAGGTGAGAAACCTCGGAGTCATCTTGGATCATCAATTAAACCTAAAGAGATTCATCAATAACACAGCTAAAGAGGGTTTCTATAAATTGCAAGTCCTTAAACGACTCAGACCACTCTTACACTTCCAAGATTACAGATCAGTGCTCCAAGCAATCATTTTCTCTAAAATCGATTATTGCAATTCTCTGCTAATCGGCCTTCCAGCTAACACCCTTAAATCCCTCCAAATGTTGCAAAACGCCTCTGCCAGGATACTGACTAAGACCAACAAGAGAGACCATATTACCCCCATCTTAAGGAACCTACATTGGCTCCCAATCAAGTACAGAATCCTATACAAAACACTAACGATCATTCACAAAACCATCTACAAGCTCACTCCACTGGAACTCAACATTCCTCTTCAACCACATCTTCCAACCAGTCCGAGAACAGCCTACAAAAACACTCTCCTTACAACTTACATCAAATCCTCTCTAAGTAAACGAGCCATGTCAGTAGTAGGTCCAACACAATGGAACTCTCTACCACCAGAACTCCGTTCAGAACATTGCCCAATCAACTGTAAAAAGAGACTAAAAACCTGGCTATTTGAGCAAGCGTTCCAATTATGATAACATACCTCAACACCACCACACTATCCATCACCCTAAATTAAGACTATTCAATCATGATATCCTTTCAATTTAATAACCCTCTCTACATCAGCTTACCCCAAAGCTTTATGTCTCTCATATTAAATATATGCGCCCAATAATAAAAATATGCGTTTTCTCCCCTTATTATGCTCCAAGTTTTCCCCATGTATTCTGATCCAAGTTTTATGCCATGTTCTATGTAATTTGCATTCTCACATGCCTGTTTTTCAGTTACAATGTAAACCGAGATGATATGTAAAACTTTACATGAATCCCAGTATAAAAAAAAGTTAAATAAATAAATAAATACATCCCAGGAGTCTGGACTGATCCGGGTACGTACAGGGAAAAGAAAATTAGGTCTTACCTTGGTTAATTTTCGTTCCTGTAGTACCACGGATCAGTCCAGAGTCCCGCCCGTTTTCTGCTGTGAAGAGGGAGAGTCCGTTGTCGTGCCGGTTTTCTCTGTCCTTTTCTGTCTCTGTTTCTGTTTATTCATTATCGATGGCTCAGGTTCTGGTCCCATTTGGGGGATAGTTGAGCCGGTGGTTTTGGTTGGTAGGTTTTTGTATATAGTTCGTTTGTTATGATATTGGGGCTTCATCTGCTCTGACATTAAGTAAGTCTGCCAGACTGTAGGTAGCACCAGCCTAGATAAGGCGGAGTTTGGTTTGTAAACTTCTGTCTCCATCTGCTAGAGGGGGGGCAAAACCCAGGACTCTGGACTGATCCGTGGTACTACAGGAATGAAAATTAACCAAGGTAAGACCTAATTTTCTTTTGAAGTAGTCAATTTATAGGAAAAATTGATGCCTGAAGAACGGTGCAGAAATCAGTCAGAAAGAAAAGGTAATCTATAGAAGCCATTTTGATAACTTGCTTGATCTGGTCTCATCTAAAATGAAACAAAGACTCTTGATCTTCTGTTGAATCGTAAAGGAAGTGTTGTTGATCAAAAGGGTCTTTTCATTAAAAGCTGAGAAAGGACTGTGGATCGCCAGAAATTCAGTCTTGGTCATGTTTATTGTGATATAGCCATTTCTGAAGAATAGAAAAACAAATATTCCCTGTACGTACCCGGATCAGTCCAGACTCCTGGGTTTTGCCCCCCTCCTAGCAGATGGAGACAGAAGTTTACAAACCAAACTCCGCCTTAACTAGGCTGGTGCCACCTACAGTCTGGCAGTCTTCTTCTGTCTCCTAGCAGGTGGAGGGGGTGCAAATCCTACAGTCTGAGCTGAGGCCTAGTTTTCTGAGTAAAAAAAGATTGAAAAAAAAAAAAAAAGTAAGAGATCAGATTTTTGATTGGTAGTTTGATTTGAGAGTTTTTAGGTAGGTAAGTAGGGGCTGAGACCGCAGTGGGGTGCCTGCTGGTCCGCCCGTCCCTCTTCCCAGGTCCCTGGGGGGTTGAGACCGCTGAAGGTGGGCTGAGGGCCCTTGCCAGCGTGTTGTCTGCCTGGGGGTGATACCGGGGAGCCCGGCTCACTCCCCCCAGGTGGTCCCGGAGCCAGAGGTATTTATAAAAAAAAAAAAAAAAAAAAAAAGTTATTTAATTTGTGTGTTGGTTTACCGTGCTGGCCGTCTTTCTGTTGTCTTTTTCTGTCCCTTCGGGCGCGCCGTTCGTGATCGTGAGGGCGAAGGGAACGGGGAGCAGCTGCGTTTTTGTTTTTTGTAGTCGCCGGGAGAGTTGGGAGCATGCCGCGGCGTCCTGTGTGCAGGGCCTGCGGCGCGGCCCGGCGCCTCTCCCGTGACAGCCTCGGTTCCGGCTGTCTCTCGGGGGGGGGGGGAAGGTGGCTCAGCTACTCCGCCGCCGCGGAGAGCACGGCAGGCACGAGCCGAGGCTCCGGGAAGCTCGTCGGGGGTGAAGGCTGGCCCGTCCCTGCGCAGCGCGGGAACGGGCGCCATTTTGAGCCCGGCGACGTCGGCGGCGGGAAAATCCGCCATTTTGTCCCCTGCACGGCCGGGAAAGGCGGCGTCCGAGGCAGGGAGGGGGAGGGAGGATTTACCTCCCGCGTTGTCCCCACAGCGGTCAGTCCCTGAAGGGGGCGCGGAACCGCGGCCGGCGGTGGAGAGCGTGCCGGGGGAGGACCCGGATCTTAGCTCTTCAGACTCCTTTAATTCGGAGTTCGTGTTGGTGATGCACAGGGCTTTTAGAGCGCGGCACATGGCCAGGAAAACAGCGCGGGGTTCGCTGCGCGCAGACCAGGGGTCAGAATCCCGGAAGAGAGTCCGGTCCACTCCGGTGTCGGATCCCTCGGGGGTGGTCCGACCATTCCGGTTGGGAGCGCCACAGGGGGACCCGGATACCGAATCTGAGTCAGATGAACCGGACGAGCAGGATCCGCCGTCCCAGCCGCGAGGCATTGAGGGGGACGGGGATCCGGGAACAGTTGGTCCCAGTATTGGCTACGGGGACGGGGATGACCCTAAGGTAGTGCGCTTGTTAGTGCGCTTGTTTCGCCGGGACGAGCTCGCGCCGTTGATTCCGGCTATCCTGGAGGAACTAGCTATCGAGTTGCCGCAGCAGGAGTCTTGGCTCGGTCGCACGGATCAGTTTCCGTTGCATTTTTCAGCATCGAATCTGCTGTTTAAGGAATGGGACACCCCAGATTTGGGGTTGAAGGTTGCTAAGGCCATGGATAAATGGTATCCGCTTACGGAGGATGCGCTCGAGTTGTTCAAAAGCCCGAGAATAGATTCGGCAGTGGCGGCCGTGTCAAAGAGGACCACCATTCCGGTGACTGGTGGGACGGCCCTTAAGGATTTACAGGATTGCAAGCTGGAGGTGCAGCTCAAGAAGATTTTCGTGGTCTCCGCTCTCGGGATTCGAGCGGCTATTTGCAGCAATTTCTCTTTGCGGGCAGGACTTCGGTGGGCTCAGCAGCTCTCCGCTAAGGAAGCTCTGTCGCGGGAGAGGGCGCTGCAGGCCGGTCGTTTAGAGGCGGTGATTGCTTATAGTGCCGATGCGTTTTATGATTTGCTGCGCACCTCGGCACGTGCCATGGTGTCGGCGGGGTCGACGCGGCGCTTGTTATGGCTGCGACATTGGGCGGCAGACGTATCTTCTAAAGCTAGGTTAGGGTCCCTACCGTTTAAAGGAAAGTTGCTCTTTGGGAAAGAGTTGGAGGATTTAATTGAGTCGGTGGGCAAGAACAAGGTCCATCGTTTACCGGAGGATAGACCGCGGACTAGGGGGGCCCCAGTGGCGAGAGTCTGCTTCCGGGGTGGTCGTAGACCACCTAGGCAACAGTCGTATGCGCAGTCCTTTCGAGGGCGCCGTTTTGGCAGACCGGGCGCCGGTCAGTAAACTTTCGCAAGGATGGGCGGCAGGTCCACTCCTCGGTTCCGGAAATCGGCGGCAGGTTGGGGCGATTTTACGGGGAGTGAGCCAGAATCACCTCGGATCAGTGGGTCTTAGAGGTGATAAGTCAAGGTTACGCGTTAGATTTTGCACGGCGGCCCCGGCCGTGTCTCATGGTGTTGCCATGCGGGTTTTCGGAAAGGAGGCGAGCGCTGCGGGAAACGATGTGTCACTTGCGGGAGCTAGGCGCGATCGTTCCGGTGCCGTCGCACGAGCTTCGTAGCGGTCGATATTCAGCATGTTTTGGCCTATTCTAGACCTCAAAGGGGTCAACAGGTGCTTGCGGATTCCCCGTTTTCGGATGGAAACTCTGCGGTCGGTAATTGCCTCGGTGAGACAGGGTGAGTTTCTGGCGTCTCTGGATCTCGCGGAGGCGTATCTGCATATCGGAATCCGCAAGGAGTATCAACAGTACCTCCGATTCGCGGGTTTGGGTCAGCACTTTCAATTTCAAGCTCTACCGTTCGGATTGGCAACGGCTCCGCGGACGTTCACCAAGATCATGGTCGTGGTGGCTGCCCACCTTCGCAAGAAGGGGTGTCTGGTCCACCCGTATCTGAACGATTGGTTGATCCGGGCGAAGTCCGAACGACTGTGTCGGTTAGCGGTCCAACGGGTGGTCGGTTTACTGCAGAGGCTTGGCTGGGTTATCAACCTGGCCAAGAGTCATCTGGAGTCTTCGCAATCACTGGAATTTTTGGAAGCTCTGTTCGACACTCGGAAAGGCATGGTGTACCTAACGCAGGAGCGAATGATCAAGTGGCAGGGACATGCCGGCCGGTTGTTGAGCAAGGCCATTCCAGTCGTCTGGGATTACGTGCAAATGGTGGGGTCAATGACATCCACCCGAGAATTGGTTCCCTGGGCGTTCGCTCATAGGCGTCTCTTACAGTGGGCGTTGCTGTCCCGTAGGAATCTAGTGTCGGAAGAGTTTTATCTCCCCTTGCCGCTACCGCAGTTGGCGCGCTCCAGCATGGCCTGGTGGCTATGTCCAGGCAACTTGGCACGGGGAGTTTCGTTGGCAGTTCCCTCGTGGACGGTGGTTACCACAGATGCCAGCCTGTAGGACTGGGGCGCGGTGTGCCTCAGACAGTCGGTCCAGGGCACGTGGTCACCGACGGAAGCGTCTTGGTCCATCAATCGGTTGGACACCAGGGCGGTGCGTTTGGCTCTCCGGGCGTTTTCTTCCACTGGTGCGGGGTAGGTTCCTGTCGGACACTGCAACGACTGTGGCGTATCTCAACCGTCAAGGCGGTACTCCGAGTCAACCGGTGGCCGCCGAAGCTCGTCAGCTCATGCACTGGGCCGAGAGGTCTAGCGGCGTCACATATTGCCGGAGTGGAGAATGTTCAGGCGGATTTCCTCAGTCGTCATCGTCTAGACCCCGGCGAGTGGGAGCTCGCGGACGGGGCGTTCTGGCTCCTTTGTGCTCGGTGGGGAACACCGGCCTTGGATCTGATGGCGATATTTCAGAATGCCAAGGCTCCACGGTTCTTTGCTCGCCGCAGGGAAACGGGAGCACAGGGCGTGGACGCCCTGGCACTTCCCTGGCCGACGGAAGTACTTCTTTACGTGTTCCCTCCATGGCCGCTCATCGGACGGACAATCCGACGCATAGAACTACATCCGACGCCCGTTGTGCTCGTCGTGCCCGAGTGGCCTCGGAGGCCGTGGTTCGCGGATCTCCAGAATCTGGCGCTGGAGGATCCCATCCAGTTCCCATATGTGCCGGACCTACTCCATCAGGGGTCCGTTTGTTTCGACCGGGTCGAATGCTTTTGTCTAGCGGCATGGCTTTTGAGAGGCGTAGGCTGAAGGCACGGGGTTATTCGGATGCGGTCGTTTTGACGCTGTTACGATCCCGCAAGGCATCCACGTCGCTGGCGTATGTACGCGTTTGGAAGGTATTTGAGTCGTGGTGTCTTGAGCAAAGATTGCGGACTACGTGGACCTCGGTGCCGGAGATTTTACGTTTTCTCCAGGCTGGTTTGTCGAAGGGGTTGTCTTGTAGTTCCCTTCGGGTTCAGGTTGCGACGTTGGCGTTGTTGCAGGGCCCAGGCCCAGGTGGGAGGTTATCCTCCCATCCGGATGTTGTACGTTTTCTTCACGGAGCAAAGCATTTGCGTCCGCCGCTCCATTCTCCATGTCCGTCGTGGAACCTGAATTTGGTCTTGAGGGCGTTGTGCGCCGCTCCCTTCGAGCCCATTCGTAAGGCTACTGTGAAGGATTTGACTCTAAAGGTAGTGTTTTTGGTAGCGATTGTCTCGGCAAGACGGGTGTCAGAGCTTCAAGCTTTGTCTTGTCGGGAGCCTTTTCTGCGGATTTCGGACTCCGGTGTTTCAATTCGTACGGTGCCGTCCTTTTTGCCTAAGGTGGTGTCTGCTTTTCATCTCAATCAGACTGTGGATCTCCCGCGGATACATCTGTTCCGGGTCAGCGTGACTTACGTCGGTTGGATGTGCGAAGGGCATTGTTGTATTATTTGGAGGTTAAAAATGCTTTTCGTGTGTCAGACCATCTCTTTGTTCTGTGGGGCGGTCATCATCGGGGTCAGGCGGCGTCCAAGACGACTATTGCCCGCTGGTTAACAGAGGCGATTGGTTCGGCGTACCTTCTCCAGGGCAGGTCTCTGCCAGTGGGCTTAAGAGCCCATTCGACTCGTTCCCAGGCTACGTCCTGGGCGGAGTGCAACCACATTTCTACGGAAGAGATTGGTAGGGCAGCAACGTTGAAGTCGTTGCATACATTTGCTCGGCATTATTGCCTGGATGTGCAGGATTCCAGCACGAGCAATTTTGGTGCCGGAGTGCTCAGAGCGGGACTCTCCGGTTCCCACCCCAAGTAGGGTAGCTCTGGTACATCCCAGGAGTCTGGACTGATCCGGGTACGTACAGGGAAAAGAAAATTAGGTCTTACCTTGGTTAATTTTCGTTCCTGTAGTACCACGGATCAGTCCAGAGTCCCGCCCGTATCTGCTATGATGAGGGAGAGTCCGTTATCGTGCGGTGTTCTTTCTCTCTGTCCTGTTTTGGTTGTCTGTTGGTGTTTATCAATGGCTCGGGTTCTGGTCCCATTTGGGGGATAGGTGAGCCAGTGGTTGGTTGGTAGGTTCCTATATATAGTTCGTTTGTGGTGAGATTTGGGGCTTCATCTGCTTTGACATTAAGTAAGACTGCCAGACTGTAGGTGGCACCAGCCTAGTTAAGGCGGAGTTTGGTTTGTAAACTTCTGTCTCCATCTGCTAGGAGGGGGGCAAAACCCAGGAGTCTGGACTGATCCGTGGTACTACAGGAACGAAAATTAACCAAGGTAAGACCTAATTTTCTTTTTCTCATTTCAAGAGTCTCATCCTGAGAGTGCCCAATTTGGATAACAGACTGGATGTCATCCACATAGATTTTATAACAGTGAGGATCTTACAGATAGGAGCAATATAGTTCCCTGTACGTACCTGGATCAGTCCAGACAGTGGGTTATGTCCCCAATCCAGCAGATGGAGTCAGCACAAGCTTTGAGGGGGCGTATCCATATATACTACTACCCCCTCTGCAGGAGTTCAGTATCTTCTGACTCCAGCAGATGCGAGTAGGGGAATCAGGCTTCCCCTCCTTTTCCTTCACTTTCTTGCTTGATTATGGCTTGTTGTTGTCTTTTTCTGTGGATCAAGTTTGTATCAAGTTTGTATTAAGTTTAAAAAAAAAAAAAAAAAAAAAAAGGCAGAGTTCTTTCAACTTCTGGGGAGTGGCTTATCTTCCTTGTCTCTTCTCTGCGGCCTTGCTGTTTATTTCTCGTTGCAGCCAGGGGTAAGTTTGTTTTTCCTTTGTAGTTTTTTCCTTTACAGCTCAGCCCCCGGTGCCCGCGAAAGCCGGTGGAGCCGGCCTCTTCGCTCTTTACTCCCTCACCCGCGGCCATTTTACAGCTCCTCATGGGCTGCTGAGCCATTTAGGGAAAGATGTCTGGGGCGGGTCGTGTGGCCGGGAAGGCCCCCCCGCGGCACCCTCCTCTATTTTCGGACAGCGGGCAGTGCGGGCCGACCGGGCCCCCCCGCAGCGGCGCCTTTGTGCGCGTGGCCCCCCCCGTGGCTTTTTCTTTTCTCCTGCAGCGATCCCGATGCCGCGGCCGTCCCGCTGTGCGGCCTGCGGAGACCCGGGGTCCCGGATTTCCCGGGAGGGCATCTGTGCACGATGCCTTCCCGGGGGGGAAGGTACCTCACAGTCCCTGACTGATTTCTCTTTTTTGCCCGGGCGGTGCGGGCTGGCCACTCCGCCATTTTTGGCGGGAACGGCGGCCATTTTACATTCTGAGCGCCCTGAGGCGCAGGCCACGAGGGGGAACGGATCCCTGGAGGCCACGAGGGAGAACGGATCCCTGGAGGACTCTACCAGCGGGGGTGTTCCCCCGATTTTGGTGCAGGAACCAAGCACCCAGAGCCAGGGAGCAGGAACCACGCCGCCCCCGAAGCGCACCCGAGCAGGCCGGGGTTCTCTCCAGAGTTTATCCTGCTCATGCATACCGCTTATCTGCAGGGGCTGGAAGCACCTGTGGGACCCCCCCCCCCTCCTAAGATCCCTCGGATGTCGCCCTCGACGCCGGCCCCCCCCGACCCTCCGGGAGTGGGGGCCTCCCGCCTTCCTACCCGGGTCCGATCCACGCCCGCGGCAGTGGGGGCGGTGTCAGACCCAGCGGGACATGGACTTGACCTCCCGGACGGGGGACAAGGGGACGGCACACAGGAGGGGGATGATCCGCGTACCCTACGCCTCTTCCAGAGGGAAGAGCTGGACGACCTCATCCCGCAGATCATCCAAGAATTAGATTTGGATCCGCCACCAGACCCGCCTGCCCCAGTAGCTCCCGCTGTCATCACTTCTTCAAGGAAGGGAGATCCTGTCCTGGCGGCACTCCGGCCGAGGGCTCGGGCTTTTCCCATTCATGACTCGTTTTTACAACTTCTCACCAGGGAATGGGACACCCCGGAGGCCTCCCTGAAGAGCAGCCGGGCTATGGAAAAGCTGTACCCACTCCCCGAAGATTTTCTGGACCTCATCAAGGTCCCAAAGGTGGACTCCGCAGTGTCGGCGGTCACGAAGAGGACGACTATCCCAGTGACGGGAGGTGCGGCGTTGCAGGACACACAGGATCGTAAGTTGGAAGTTTTCCTTAAGCGGGTTTTCGAGGTCTCCGCTCTGGGTATGCGGGCGGTGATGTGCAGTTCGCTTGCCCAGCGGGCTAGTCTCCTTTGGGTGCAACAACTCCTCACGTCTCAGAACCTGCCGTCCGATGAGGCTGCCCAGGCAGATCGGCTAGAAGCCACAGTGGCGTTTGGGGCGGACGCCTCGTACGACCTTTTTCGGGTCCTCGCAAGATCCATGGTTTCGGTAGTGGCAGCACGACGACTACTGTGGCTACGCAATTGGGCGTCTGATACGTCCTCTAAGTCCAGTCTGGGCTCTCTTCCCTTCAGGGGCAAGTTCCTCTTCGGGGAGGATTTGGACCAGATCATCAAGTCCCTGGGGGAGAACGCTGTTCATCGGCTGCCGGAGGATAGGTTTCGACCATCCAGAGCGTTTTCTTCTTCTCGGACCAGAGCCAGAGCGCAACGGCGCTACAGGGGCTACAGACAGACGGACTCCCGGCCATCCGCCCCCAGGTCTCAGCCCTGGTTGCGCGCCTTCCGCGGGCATCGGCCCGCACGCACTACTCCCGGAACCGGGAACCCCTATACCAAGTCTTCACAATGATGCCAGTCTCGCCCACTCCCCTGTCCCCAGGATTGGGGACCGACTAACGTATTTCTAAGCGGAGTGGGCACGGATCACCTCGGACCAGTGGGTCCTGGATACCATAAAACACGGCTACGCATTGGAATTTGTCCGCCCCCCGCAGGGAAGGTTCATCTTTTCCCCCTGTGGCTCGGACCTCAAGAGAGGAGCGGTGCAGCTGACTCTGGACAGACTCCGGGAGATAGGCGCTACTCGGGCCACTATTCCATCTATTTCGTCGTACCAAAGAAGGACGGTTCCTTCCGGCCTATCCTAGTCCTCAAGGAAGTCAACAAATCCCTTCGAGTCGTTCGGTTCCGCATGGAAACGCTCCGGTCAGTGATTGCGGCGGTGCATCGGGGGGAGTTCCTCGCCTCCCTGGACTTAACGGAGGCCTACCTGCACATTCCCATCCGCCCGGACCACCACAGTTTCCTTCGTTTCAAAATTCTGGACCAGCATTTTCAGTTCACGGCTCTCGCATTTGGATTGGTGCCGGCGCTGCACACCTTCACCAAGATCATGGTAGTTGTGGCGGCAGCTCTCCGGAAGGAGGGCATCCTGGTTCATCCTTATCTGGACGATTGGCTCCTCCGGGCGAAGTCATTCGATCATGGACGCTCAGCGGTGACCCGAGTAGTACGGTTTCTACATTCCCTGGGATGGGTAGTGAACTTCTCCAAGAGCTCCCTCATGCCCTCGCAACGCTTGGGTTTTTTTTGGGGGCAACTTTCGACACCCTACTGGGCAAAGTTTTTCTGCGCCAGGACAAAGCTCAATCCTTGCGGGATCACACACGACGGTCCTCTGCGTTACCAGAGCCCACCTCCTGGGACTACCTGCAACTCCTGGGAGTGATGGGGTCCACCATCGACCTTGTACCTTGGGCTTTCGCGCACCTCAGGACCTTACAGTGGGCGCTCTTCTCCCGTTGGAAACCAGTATTGCAGGACTATCAGATGATTCTCCCGCTCCCACAGAATGCCAGGGACAGTCTGGGCTGGTGGTTGGATCCGCCGAACCTGGCCCGTGGCATGTCCCTCGATCTGCCAAATTGGGTGGTGGTGACCACCTATGCCAGTCTAGCAGGCTGGGGTGCAGTCTGCGATCGAAGCGCCACGCAGGGGACGTGGTCCACGGTGGAGGCGAAGTGGTCAATCAACCGTCTGGAAACCAGAGCGGTCCGGCTAGCTCTGCGACATTTCCTCCCGCTTCTTCGGAACCGAGAAGTCAGAATCCTATCGGACAACGCTACCACCATGGTCTACATCAACCGACAAGGAGGCACGCGCAGCCCGCAGGTCGCGCTCGAGGCGGCGCTGCTGATGCAATGGGCGGAGCGTCATCTCGTCCGGCTAGCGGCCTCGCACGTCGCCGGTGTGGACAACGTCCAGGCGGACTTCCTCAGTCGTCAACTGCTGGACCCGGAGAGTGGTCTCTCTCCGACAAAGCAATGCAACTTCTCGTCCATCGGTGGGGGGCCCCCCACTTGGATCTGATGGCGTCCGCTCTCAACGCCAAGGCTCCACGCTTCTTCAGTCGCCGGAGAGAGCGCGGAGGGAGTGGATGCCCTGGTCCTCCCGTGGCCGCCATATCTTTCTTTTCCACCATGGCCCCTGGTGGGCAGGATGCTCCGCAGAATAGAAAGCCATCAGGGGACCGTGGTTTTCGTCACCCCAGAATGGCCCAGGCGACCCTGGTTTGCGGACCTGCTACAGCTGGTGATCGACGGGCCAATCAGACTGGGGCACCTCCCCCAGCTCCTACATCAGGGCCCGGTATTTTTCGAGCAGGCAGAATTCTTCTGTCTTGCAGCCTGGCTTTTGAGAGGCGCCGCCTCCGGCGTCGGGGCTACCTGGAGGCGGTAGTATCCACGCTATTGCGGGCACGAAAGACATCGGCCTATGTTCGAGTCTGGAAGGTGTTCGAGCTGTGGTGTACCAGCCAGGCCACGAGACCCGCTAAGGCTTCTGTACCTCAGATCCTTCAGTTTCTACAGGCGGGGGTGGAAAAAGGGCTCACCTATAATTCACTACGGGTTCAGGTGGCCGCCCTTGGTTCGCTGTTGAGCGATGGGGGCTCTCTTCTACAGCATCCTGACATTGCTCGTTTTCTCAAGGGTGTCAAGCATATGCGTCCTCCGTTACGGGACCCTTGTCCCTCCTGGAGTCTTAACCTTGTGCTTTGCTCCCTGTCGGGACCACCGTTCGAGCCGCTGCGCAGCGCAACGATAAAGGATCTCACTCTCAAGACTGTATTTCTTGTGACCATCTGTTCCGCTCGACGCATCTCGGAGATGCAGGCTCTGTTGTGTAGAGAGCCCTATCTCCGTTTCTCCGACTCTGGAGTTTCGCTTCGCACCGTTCCCTCCTTCCTTCCGAAGGTGGTTTCTGCATTCCATGTGAACCAGACGGTGGAGTTGCTGTCCTTCTCTTCCTCAGAGCCGAAGTCTCTCCGTCTCTTGAATGTCAAGCGCACTCTGCGCCTCTATCTGGAGGCTACAAATGAGTTCCGAACCTCTGACCATCTCTTTGTACTCTGGGCCGGTCCTAAGAAGGGGTCTCAGGCCTCGAAGACTACCATTGCCAGATGGCTGAAGGCCGGCATTGCTGCTTCTTACATTGGGGCGGGTCGGACTCCCCCACCCGGAATCGTAGCGCATTCTACACGTTCTCAGGCGGCTTCCTGGGCGGAGGTTCGCTCGGTATCCTCGCAGGAAATTTGTAGGGCAGCCACCTGGAAATCGTTACACACGTTCTCGAGGCACTATCGTCTGCACCTCGCCTCTTCGGTCTCTGGACACTTTGGCGAGCAGGTTCTCTGAGCAGGCCTCGCAGGACCCCACCCGATTTAGGGAAGCTTGGGTACATCCCACTGTCTGGACTGATCCAGGTACGTACAGGGAAAAGAAAATTATTATTTACCTGCTAATTTTCGTTCCTGTAGTACCATGGATCAGTCCAGACGCCCACCGCGTTTGGGTTCTTGATCCTGCTCAGCTCTGCGCTGCTTCTTGCTCGCAGTGTTCTGTGTCTTCACAGTTGTTTCTTTTCGCTGTTTTTCACAGCTCCCTACAAGTTGGTAGGATGTTTGCAGTTACTTGTTGCGGTTACAATTGTTTTCATTATCTGTTTCCACAAACTTGATCCTTCGGGGGTTTCTACTCGGGCTTTGATATACTCGATACTGAACTCCTGCAGAGGGGGTAGTAGTATATATGGATACGCCCCCTCAAAGCTTGTGCTGACTCCATCTGCTGGATTGGGGACATAACCCACTGTCTGGACTGATCCATGGTACTACAGGAACGAAAATTAGCAGGTAAATAATAATTTTCTTATATTAAACAGAGAGGCGGATAAAGCGGATCCTTGAGGGGCTCCAGATTTGATCTCTGAAAAAGGATGAGAGGTTGTTGTTGAATTTGATGGCATGAGATCGGTTGCTCAGGTAGGATTTAAGCTAATTGAGGACAGTTCCTGTAATTCCGGATTCTTGTAGTCAATACAACAAGAAGTCGTGATGGAGAGTATCAAATGTGGAGGATATATCTAAAAAAACCAACAGAAATTTGTGACCAGAATCAATTCCTCTACGTAGGAAATCTGTAAGAGATAGAAGTAAAATTTCTGTACTAAGGTTACGTCGAAATCCGAACTGATGTGGGCCCAAGATCTCGTGGTTCTCAAGATATTCAGTAACAGGCCGATACAGTAAAGTTCGCGGGTGAGCGCCCGCTCTCCCAGCCCGCGCACAGGCCAGTGTCCTGTGCGTGCGATACAGTAAAACAAAATATTTAAATTAGGGCCCACGGTAAAAAGAGGCGCTAGGGACATTAGCGCGTCCCTAGCGCCTCTTTTTGGACAGGAGCGGCGGCTGTCAGCGGGTTTGACAGCCGACACTCAACTTTGCCGGCGTCAGTTCTCGAGCCCGCTGACAGCCACGGGTTCGGAAACCGGACGCCGGCAAAATTGAGCGTCTGGTTTTCAACCCGCGAGCCGCAGGACGATTTTAAATTTTTAAATTTTTTTTTTATTTTAACTTTTTTTAACTTTTGGGACCTCCGACTTAATATCGCCATGATATTAAGACAAGGGTGCACAGAAAAGCAGTTTTTACTGCTTTTCTGTGCACTTTCCCAGTGCCGGCAGAGATTAGCGCCTACCTTTGGGTAGGCGCTAATTTCTGAAAGTAAAATGAGCGGCTTGGCTGCACATTTTGCTTTCTGTATCGCGCGGGAATGACTAATAAGGGCCATCAACATGCATTTGCATGTTGCGGGCGCTATTAGTCTCGGGGGGGATTGGACGTGCATTTTCAACGCGCCTTTACCCCTCACTGAATAAGGGGTAAAGCTAGCGCGTCAAACGCGTGTCCAAATGCGGGTTAACAGTGCGCTCCACCGCTGTACTGTATCGGCCTGTAAGTTGTGAAAGAACAGAAGATTCAAGTAATTTAGCAAAAAAGGGTAGTGAAGAAATAGGACGATAGTTACCAGGATCTGAAGAATCAAGGGTGTTGTTCTTGAATAGAAGGTGGACAATTGCTTTTTTAAGTGGAGATGGAATAAAGCCTTCATTCAAAGAGGTTAATGAGATTTGCAAAAGTAGAGGATAAAAGAATCCTTGAGGCCTTGAACAAAGAATATGAGGACATATAGTTAAAATTTGTAACCTATCATTAAAAACATAGAAACATAGAAATGACAGCAGAAGAAGACCAAACGTTGTTGTAAACCGCTTTGGTCGATTTTCATATTGGTAAAACGGTATATAAATGTGTTAAATAAATAAATAAACGGTCCATCTAGTCTGCACAGCAAGCTTTCACAGTTGTTTTTTCATTCTTTTCTTTTATTCTTGTCCCTTTTAAGTAACTTTCTGGTTCTATTTCCCTTCCACCCCCGCCATCGATGTAGATAGCAGTGCTGGAGCTGCATCTAAGTGAAGTATCCAGCTAATTGGTTTGGGGTAGTAAGCAAGTTACTCCCACGCTTGTTTACTCAGTCTGTGCAATTCAGTCTTTGTTGGTGGGTTGAATATAAATCCTCTTTTCTTCATTCCCCCTGCCGTAGAAGCAGTGAGCTGCACTGGATATGTATTCTAAGTGAAGTATCAGGCTTAATTGATTCGGGATAGTAACCGCCATAACAAGCAAGCTACACCCATGCTTATTTGTTTTACCCAGACTATGCAATTCAGTCCTTGTTGGTGGTTTGACTATACATCATCTCTTCTTCATTCTCCCTGCTGTTGAAGCAGAGAGCTATGCTAGATATGCATTGAAGGTGAAGTATCAGGCGTATTTGGTTTTGGGGTAGTAACCGCTGTAACAAGCAAGCTACTCCACTGCTTTTATGTGGATGCAAATCCTTTTTTCCACATTTCCTCTTGCCGTTGAAGCATAGAGCAATGTTGGAGTCGCATTAACTGTGTGTATGTTTATTGAATAAGGATATTCATCTCCAGGTAGTAGCCGTCATTCCCGCAAGCCACCCCCATGCCTCTTCTCTTCATTCACATCCTCTAGACTTTATGGATCCACAGTGTTTATCCCACGCCCCTTTGAAATCCTTCACAGTTTTGGTCTTCACCACTTCCTCTGGAAGGGCGATCCAGGCATCCACCACCCTCTCCATGAAGAAATACTTCCTGACATTGGTTCTTAGTCTTCCTCCGTGGAGTTTTAAATCATGACCCCTGGATCTGCTGATTTTTTTTTTTGCATCGGAAAAGGTTTGTCATTGACTTTGGATCATTAAAACCTTTCAAGTATCTGAAAGTCTGTATCATATCACCTCTGCTCCTCCTTTCCTCCAGGGTGTACATATTTAGATTCTTCAATCTCTCCTCATAAGTCATTTGATGAAGACCCTCCACCTTTTTGGTCGCCCTTCTCTGGACCACCTCCATCCTGTCTCTGCCCCTTTGTAGATAAGGTCTCCAGAACTGAACACAGTACTCCAGGTGAGGCCTCACCAAGGACCTGTACAAGGGGATAATCACTTCCCTTTTCTTACTCGATATTCCTCTCTCTATGCAGCCCAGCATTCTTCTGGCTTTAGCTATCGCCTTGTCACATTGTTTCGCTGACTTCAGATCATTAGACTATCACTCCAAGGTCTCTCTTCTGCCCCGTGCACATCAGCCCTTCTCCCCTCATCGAATACAGTTCTTTCGGATTTCCACACTCCATGTGCATGATTCTGCATTTCTTGGCATTGAATCTCAGCCGCCATATCTTCGACCACTCTTCCAGCTTCCTTAAATCCCGTCTCATTCTCTCCACTCCTTCCGGCGTGTCCACTCTGTTGCAGATCTTAGTGTCATCCGCAAAAAGACAAACCTTACCTTCTATCCCGTCAGCAATGTCGCTCACAAAGATATTGAACAGGACTGGGCCCAACACCGATCCTTGCGGCACTCCACTCAACACTGCTCTCTCTTCAGAGTAAGTTCCATTTACCATCACACATTGTCTTCTGTCCGTCAACCAGTTTGCAATCCAGGCCACCACCTCTGCACTCACGCCTAAGCTTCTCATTTTATTCACCAGTCTCCTGTGCGAGACCGTATCAAAAGCTTTGCTGAAGTCCAAGTAGATGACAGAGTGCTCTTCCTTGATCCAATTCCTTGGTCACTCAGTCAAAAAAGTCAATCAGATTTGTCTGACAGGATCTTCCCCTGGTGAATCCATGCTGCTTCTGGTCCAGCAATTCTCCCGACTGTAGATAGTTCACTATTCTCTCTTTCAACAATGACTTCATTACTTTTCCCACCACCGAAGTGAGGCTAACTGGTCTGTAGTTACCAGCCTCTTCTCTGTTTCCACTCTTGTGAAGCGGGATCACCACCACTCTTCTCCAATCACTCGGCACCACTCCCGTTTCTAGGGATCTATTGAACAGGTCGTACAGCGGACCCGCCAGCACATCTCTGAGCTCCCTCAGTATCCTGGGATGAACCTCATCAGGCCCCACTGCTTTGTCCACTTTCAGTTTCCCCAGCTCTTCCCATACATTCTCTACTGTAAATGGAGTTACATCTACTCCATTCCCCTCCAGTTTCTTGTTAACTAGCGACGATCCTTCTCCAGGGTCCTCTTTAGTGAACACAGAACTGAAGTATTTGTTTAATATTTCTGCCATTTCTTCGTCTCTTTCCACACATTGAACCTTTCCACCTTTCAGTTTCACTATACCACTTTGGACTTTTCACTGATGTATCTGAAAAATGTTTTGTCACCTCTCTTAATCTCTTTGGCAATCCTTTCTTCCGCTTGACTTTTTGATGTCTTGATTAATTTCTTCGTCTCCCTCAGTTCTACCAGATATTCTTCCTTGTGCTCCTCCCTTTGGGATCCTTTATATTTCTTGAACGCTGTTCTTTTAGCCTTTATTTTGTCAGCCACCTCCTTTGAGAACCAGATAGGTTTTATTTTTCTTTTGCTTTTCTTTACTTTTCTAACATACAGATTAGTTGCCTTGGTAATTGCTTTTAGTTTGGTCCACTGTTGATCCACATCTCTCTCGTTCTCCCAGCCTTTTAGTTCTTCCTCCAGGTACTTCCCCATTTCATCAAAGTCCGTGTTTTTGAACTGCAAAACTTGGGTCTTTGTGCTTCTTCTCCGTATCCTTTGTGTGATATTAAACTATATCGATTGATGATCACTGGTGCTGAGGTGGGTGCCCACCTGGACATTAGAGACATTATCTCCATTAGTGAGCACTAAGTCAAGTATAGCTCCTTCTCTCGTGGGTTCCATTACCATTTGTTTGAACAAAGCCCCTTGCAGGGCATCTACTATTTCTCTACTACTGTTAGATTCTACAGATGGGATTCTCCAGTCTACATCTGGCATATTAAAGTCTCCAATGATCACCACTTCTCCCTTCTTTCCCATCTTTTGATGTCTTCATCCAGTTCTCTGTCCAGCTCTTCCTTTTGGTTTGGAGGCCTGTAAACCACTCCAATAAAATGGATGCCCCATCTTTTTTTCGGTTGGCCCATAAACTTTCATTGCCCCATCTTCCTTGCAGCTCAGATGTTTGGATATTGTTTGACATAAGGAGCCACTCCTTCCCCTTTCCTAGCCTCTCTGACCTTCCTTAACAAGTTATAGCCCGGTATTACCGTATCCCAATCATGAGATTGCGTGTACCACGTCTCTGTGATAGAAACAACATACAAGTCCGCCTCCACCATTAGGCAATAAAATCCCAGATCTTCAAGCCCTAAACTACAAGCAATTTGTGCCTATAGCTTTCCAGCTTTCCTCGTTCAGGTTACTGCTGTTCCTGGACTCCTTTTGTGAATTATTTAGTTGAGTTATGTTATCCACTTCTCCCTTTCCCTTTGTGCAAGGGAAAAGATTAGTGCCTTTGATAACAGATTCATCCAGCACAATGAGCTTTTTCCTTTGGTTACTGATCTGGAATTCCTGTATGCATTGGGTTTCTTCTTTCTTTTCAGATATCTTTTTCTCAATAACTTCTTCTTTCTTTTCAGATATCACTTCAATCTTTTTCTTAAGAACTTCTTCGCTATTTAATACCGAGAAGGCTTTTTGTACTTGTTGCACTTGATACAGCGTGTGTCTCTGCATCAGAGGTTCAATTCTACCAGAGCCCTCTGTAATCTTGTTGTTTATTGAGTTCCTTAATGCCCTGTGTGAAAGGGTGGGGGGGGGGGGGGGTAGACTTGTGGACTGCACAGCTGTCAAGAACGGGTGCCTGTGGGTCACAGGTCTTATCCTGCCTGAGACCACTGTAAATCTTTTTATCCTTGACTTTTGATTTTTCTGTGGTAATGGGGAATTAATTCCTGAATAATGTAAAGTGGGTGAGCCTTTCTTCATTGAAGCTAATTCATCCATTGTACCTGAAGACTGGAGGGTGGCCAATCTAACCCCAATATTTAAAAAGGGCTCCAGGGGTGATCCGGGAAAATATAGACCAGTGAGCCTGACTTCAGTGCCAGGAAAAATAGTGGAAACTATTCTGAAGATCAAAATCATAGAGCATAGAGAAAGACATGATTTAATGGGACACAGTCAACATGGATTTACCCAAGGGAAGTCTTGCCTAACAAATCTGCTTCATTTTTTGAAGGGGTTAATAAACATGTGGATAAAGGTGAACCAATAGATGTAGTGTATTTGGATTTTCAGAAGGTGTTTGACAAAGTCCCTCTAAGAAAACTAAAAAGGCATGGGATAGGAGCTGATGTCCGTTCGTGGATTACAAGCTGGTTAAAAGACAGGAAACAGAGAGTAGGATTAAATGGTCAATTTTCTCAGTGGAAAAAGGTAAACGGTGGAGTGCCTCAGGGATCTGTACTTGGACCGGTGCTTTTCAATATATTTATAAATGATCTGGAAAGGAATACGACGAGTGAGGTTATCAAATTTGCGGATGATACAAAATTATTCAGAGTAGTTAAATCACAAGCCGATTGTGATACATTACAGGAGGACCTTGCAAGACTGGAAGATTGGGCATCCAAATGGCAGATGAAATTTAATGTGGACAAGTGCAAGGTGTTGCATATAGGGAAAAATAACCCTTGCTGTAGTTACATGATGTTAGGTTTCATGTTAGGAGCTACCACCCAGGAAAAAGATCTAGGCATCATAGCGGATAATACTTTAAAATCGTCGGCTCAGTGTGCTGCAGCAGTCAAAAAAGCAAATAGAATGTTAGGAATTATTAGGAAGGGAAGGGTGAATAAAACAGAAAATGTCATAATGCCTCTATATCGCTCCATGGTGAGACTGCACCTTGAATACTGTGTACAATTCTGGTCACCGCATCTCAAAAAAGATATAATTGCGATGGAGAAGGTACAGAGAAGGGCAACCAAAATGATAAAGGGGATGGAACAGCTCCCCTATGAGGAAAGGCTGAAGAGATTAGGGCTGTTCAGCTTGGAGAAGAGATGGCTGAGGGGGGATATGATAGAGGTCTTTAAGATCATGAGAGGTCTTGAACGAGTAGATGTGAATCTGTTATAGAAGGACTAGGGGGCATTCCATGAAGTTCGCAAGTAGCACATTTAAGACTAATCGGAGAAAGTTCTTTTTCACTCAACGCACAATAAAGCTCTGGAATTTGTTGCCAGAGGATGTGGTTAGTGCTGTTAGTGTAGCTGGGTTCAAAAAAGGTTTGGATAAGTTCTCTGAGGAGAAGTCCATTAATAGCTGTTAATCAAGTTTACTTAGGGAATAGCCACTGCTATTAATTGCATCAGTAACATGGGATCTTTTTAGTGTTTGGGTAATTGCCAGGTTCTTATGGCCTGGTTTGGCCTCTGTTGGAAACAGGATGCTGGGCTTAATGGACCCTTGGTCTGACCCAGCATGGCAATTTCTTATGTTCTTATGTTCTTCCTTGCACACCTTTTCCAGGTTCTATCACCTGTACGTCCAAGCCCGAGAAGAGACAGCCTTTGAGAGGGCAGTGCTAACAGGACCACAGGCTGCCTCCCACCCTGTTCTGGAGAAGCTTTTGTACAACCCATTGATCCTGAGTCCATCTGGCTACACGCTAGGAAATGGAGAAATTACTTATCTGATAATTTCATTTTCCTTAATGTAGACAGATGCACTCAGCATCCCGCCCACTGCTGCCCATGAATGGTGCCAAGGAAACTCCCATGAGGTGAATCTAGAGTTCAAGAGGTTACGGGTAAGCCGTCGCCCTATCCCTAGACCAGGGCATCTATAATATTGCTGGGATTCAGCACTTATGTTTGAGTACAGTTACGGTCACAAGTTTTTAAACCAAGTTTTTAAGTTGTATTCAAATTTTATTCAAGTTTTTCAGTAGTATGTCCACAGTGGCTTTTGAAGAGAATACTGGAGGGCTGAGGTCACTGCAGGGCTGTAGCTAGGGTGACGTCAGCTTTGAAACCTGACTCTGTCTCCATCTGCTGGCAGGGGAGCACAAAACCCATTTGTCCTGAGTCCATCTGTCTACACTAAGGAAAATTAAATTATCAGGTAAGTAATTTCTCCAGTCATCATGGTGACAATATGACACCAGCGTTTCTCAAGCGTCATCATTGTCAATATTGTTTTTTAACATCTGCACGACTCCTAGCTTTAAATTATCTGGTTTGGGTGCTAGTTTTCGGTGTTATGCTGATAGCATTCATTTTTTTCTGCCAGTGCTGTCTACAAGGTCATTAGCTTTTAGTATGATGATTATTTGCTTGATGGCTGTATATCAGTGGCTGTTTTATAACAGACTGGTCATCAATGTAAAAAAAAAACCCCTGAAATATTAATCCTAAATCGATTTCCATTAAGTAATGTCTCCTTAGTCTTTCACTTTTGAAAATGTTAATCTGAAAACAGAGACGTGGGTTAAAAATCCGTGTGTGATTCTTGACCCTGAACTTTGTCTGAGATCTCACATTGAGGTAGCCTTAAGCCTTTGCTCAGTGCACTCAGACTGTAACACAAGCACTCGTCCTTTCTGGGCTTGATTATTGTAATATGGCTTTTATCCAGTATATTGAAACCCTTATAGATAGTTCAGAACGTGGCAGCTTGTATTATTTCTGAGGTTAGTATGCAGGATCACAGTACACAGTACAGCAGGATCAAGTGATTAAAATGTACCATCATTCCCGTCTGAAAGCTAGATCTTTTTCAGGGATGATCTCTCAACTTTGGAAGAGATGAAATGGATTGAGTAAAATTCTGGAAGTCTTTAAAAACTTGCCTAATGAATTATGATATTCAGCAAGGTTAATTGATATTTGTTATACATGAAGAAATTGTGTAACCAATCGCTTTTAATTGTGTTGTAAATCACACAGGAATATTTTTAATCTGTTAGGCGATAAATAAATGATGTTAAATAAATAAAATAGATTGCATAAATGTCACTGTTTTTGTTGTGTTGCTTTAGGTACGCCATCAGCACATGGAGCGCTGTACTAGTTTCCTGGTAGATGAGCTGGGCGTAGTGGATCGGGTTCAGGCTGGTGACCGCATATTCTTTGTGTCAGCCAAGGAAGTGCTAAATGCTCGCATCCAGAAAGCACAAGGAATGCCAGAAGGCGGTAGGACAAATACACAGTTTTTGCTTTATAATTTGTGATGATGCCAGGAAGATCATTCTAATCAAATGGCTGACAGAGGCTTCTCTGTAGAGGAAGAAGAAACAGTACAGGTATTCAAGCCTCTGGTGAAATGTTTAAACATTATTTCAGTACTTTCTCAGAGCAAATGGCTCAAACAATTGCTGCCAAACTTACAGTTGTAAGCATTGAAGCATTTAATAATCTTCAGGAACAGTAAAATGGGTCAAGAGAAATCCCACTGCTTTGCAGGCTATTAAGTTCCTTTAGTGGTTTTTAGTTCTTTTAAGTTTAAGCATTGGTTTGATATGATTTATTGTTAACGTTCTACGTGATTACAGCCCTCGTGTGTTTTTATGTGACCCACCCCGAACCTTGGAGGGAGCAGGATATGTCATTTTAAATAAATTGTAGTTGAGAAAGTGGTTGCTTCCATGAAAGAACATGTGGAGAATATGGAGCTGCACGTCTGTGATTTAGAGGGAGAAAAATAGATAGCCTGGTCAAAATTGTCAAAGCACTAGAGCTTTCTTCTGTTGCGGCATACCTGATAGATCTCACGTGCGCGAGACACTGAACACATGACAGTCACAAGGCTAAATGTAAATGCACACTTTGCATCCATAGGAACCCCCAGCCCTCAGCAATGGCTGTAAAGCAGAACTCGAACATTCCCTGTACCACTCACCATACAAAAAAATATAGAGTGCTGTAATAGCAGCAGAAACTACCTACTTATAAAAAGACAGACGTTCACCACTGATGCACGTCCTACTGAGAAAACACAACAGGCCTACAGGCTACATTTAGGCTCGAATACTTGCTACCTCAATTGGTTAATGCAGAGCAAACTGGATTTGTGAAGGTCAGAAACTCGTTTAACAATTGTTACTTAGTGATAGTTTCACTAGACGCAGATAAAGCATTCAATAGGATTTCGTGGAACTATGTCTTCCAGAAATTGAAAAATTTTGGACTGCCCTCTCAATTTTTAAACAGGGTACAAGGCATTATGGGGGAGATTTTAAAAAAACTACGCCCGCGACCGACGCAGATTTTAATAGTTACACGCGTAGGCTTTAAAATCCGGGGTTGGCGCGCGCAAGGCTGAGCCGCGCAGCCTGCTTTGTCAGGACGAGCTTATCTTGTTAAGATGGTAGCTCTCCCATGTCTTTTATACCTTTCCCATGTCCTGTTCCACAAAAGAATTTTAAAGATATTAATGAAGCCATCTCATGTATTTTGTGGAGAAAAAAAACTCCTCCTATTAAACTGAGCACTCTGCAACTTCCCAGAGGGTATGGGGGCTAGATATTTCCAACTTGCACCTATATTATTTTGCAGCTAAACTGGGTCACATTTGATCGCTCCCAACTAAGGAAATAGAATTGCCTCAGTCTCCAGTATACAGCAGACTTGGCAGAAATAGCCTGATATTATCACCCACACTGAAAATATGGAGGATATCAATCACTGTTGAAGGGCTTTTACCCACGGCATCCTTACAATCCACTTTTCTTGGCACTATAAGTTCATACACTAAGGACATTGTACAGAATTCTTCAGCTAGAATGCTAACAGCATCACCTAAATGCGACCATTGGCTACTGATTAAATTTCGGATAGATTATAAAATCTTCATGCTGTTACACAATATTTTAAATACTGAAGATAATATATGGTTAGGTGCAGCTCTACATTTTTATACCCCACAGCGTACTTTAAAATCAGCTAACAGAGGATTGGTGGTCGGTCCCAACATTCCTCAGGCACAGGAACCAGCCACAATTATATGGGACACTTACAACTTATAACAGACCCAAACATATTCCAGAAAAATGTAAAGACATGGCTATTTAAAATGGCATTTGGAGTTCCAACATCTTAAGTTACAGGGCAGTTTTTTAAAGTTGGAAGCAGTCAGGCGAGATCATGTAGTCCCTATTAGTTTATTTTATTTGATTAATTTTATTATGTTTAACCGATTATGCTCCAGTGTCTTATTTGGTGCACAGCTTCTTAAAGATTTTGGGACATGAGTTATTATTGTTATGTTTTATATTCATATTTGTTTATTGTTATTTCTTTTGTAAAAACATGTTTAAGTTTGGTTTTAGGTGTTTAAATTTTTATTGTGATAATTTACAAGTTTTATTTTATGAGTTTATGGTTTTATTGTGTTAACAGTTTTATGAATGTTCAAATTGTAAACCGCTATGACCCATGGAATAGTGGTAGAGAAATATTTTATAATTAAAAGGGAATCCTTCTTTATTTAATGTTACTGTGTCAGTAGATATGAAAATCTGCTATGATAAAGGACTGTGAACATCAGACCAAATCTGGAAGGGAGAGTAGTTTAAAACATTTCATGATTTGCAGGTGGAATTTGGGTTTCCTAGCTGTACTCATAATGTTTATTTACAATTAAATAAGGATGTGCTGCCACCCTGCGTAGGGTTGGAGGTGCTTCTTACACAATCCCACTTTATGCCTACCTAATGGAAGAAAGTTGTGATCCTGATACCCCGATGTGAATACTGACCTCTCTATCAATTTACATGCAGACAATTGGTATGAAATATGGCTGGAGGGAACTAATATTTACCTGTACATTTCTGATATTCTTCAAGTCCTTTAGGTTGGAGAGGCTGTGCTACGCCAGATTCTTATTTTCACACTTGGTGCGGTTCCCCGATTATTGAAACATTTTGGGGAAAGGTTCAGGAAATACTTATGTCTGTATAGGCATCATATAAAAATTCTTAAATAATGGGCAATACGATTCACTTCACTGCTACCTTATGTTTGTTGGGAAGATGGGAGGGTTTGGTTATTATAACTGGAAAAGTAGTCCCATACTTATTCATTGGAAATCCATATTAGCTGAAATTGCAGTGATTAAAAAATGTCTTTTGCATTGCTTAATAATGTGGCAGCAGTTCTGGCGATGGAGACATTCCTGTGTACCCTGAATACCACCTGTGTACCACCTGATCGATAGCTATGGAATGTTATATTCACTTAGTTAATTTTGCTGAATGCCAAATTGGTTGTTTTTAAGACAATATTGCAATCTGTTTTTTCTTCATAATCCTTTTATGGATGTCAATATTGTACTTGTGTCTTTAAATATAGAGATGAAAAAAGGAAACAATTGCTAAACCACTATAATGTTGTTTCTTGTTCGCATTGCAGGGGGCAGTTTTATATGCAGTGTGATGGTGTTTAATAAAAGCAAACTCCTCCTTAATGCCTTACCACATTCTCATTTAATTATAACCCACTTTTATTTAGACTTAAAAAAAAAAAAAGTGAAGAACTTATGCAGGTAAACTTATGCGATATTCTAGAAACCGCCTCTTAATGCAGCTGCACACAGTGGCAATACTTTTCAGTAGCTGCAGAAAAAAGTCTCTTACTGAGAATTATAGCCCTTACCTCATATATCGAGCATGATGCAGCACTTGTGCAAGCCGCTTCCTTTCAATAACTTCATATGCTTGCAAGAATTTAGCCATCATTCCTCTGATGTAAGCAGCTGGTTTCATATGCCAAGGCATTAGAAGGCTGCTTGGTTTTACTCCATGGGCCCAATAGTCAGCCAGTAGATAGCCAGATAAGTATTTATCCAGCTATCTTGCAGCTGCTGAATATCTGCTCACGTTCAGCGGCTGCTAGATAGCTGCTGAATATCCTTGTAACTTAGCTGGCTGGCTTCTCAATATTCATCTCCATATGATCACAACGCATACATGACTGCCCCATGTAATGTCGTCAAGAAATTGCTTGTGTGTGTTAAGAGCATAAGAAAATGCCATACTGGGTCAGACCAAGGGTCCATCAAGCCCAGCATCCTGTTTCCAACAGTGGCCAATCCAGGCCACAAGAACCTGGCAATTACCCAAACACTAAGTCTATTCCATGTAACCATTGCTAATGGCAGTGGCTATTGTATTATCAGCGCTACTTAGGTAGATGCATCAGATTTGTTCTTTGGAAATGCTAATCAGACTCAGAGAGTGTGCAAGAGGAAGAATTTGCATCACCTTGTGACTCTGCACTGTTTTCAGGTGGAGCGCTGGCAGAGGGATTTCAAATAAGGATGTTTGAATTTCAGAACTTTGAGAGAAGATTTGAGGTGAGCAGAACTAATATTTGTAAAATAATTTGTTTCAGGAATTCTGAGCCCTAAAAGAAGATTCTCAGAAATCATCACGTGACGTTGCCCTTTCCCAGGCTGTCTCATGAGATTTTGCCCACAGACACTTATTTCTGTGGGGTGGGATCTGGGGAACTGCCAGATTTTGTACACTGCCTTCGTTTGTTACGGGAAGGGTGAGCTATCAAATTTTACAAACAAAACCGCCGCACTGCCTCCAGCTGTTCCCCTTCAAAGTGGATTCCCAGATGGGGGCAGCAGATGTGCTGGGCTGCCTTAGTGTACATATACCTTTCAAGACCTTACAGCCTTATAATAAAGTCAGATACACTGTTTCTTGTCAGGAATGTATCTCTCAATCTGCAGTGAAGACCAAATTTGAGCAACACACAGTAAGAGCCAAACAGATTGCAGAGCTGGTGCGTCACATCATGGATTCAGTGCATGTTGCTGCCCAGGAACAGAGGTGAGGTTGGAGGACTGTACCTAGCCTTTCATCCTGCAGTTTGTCTGCTTCCATAGAAACATAGAAGAGATGGCGGGAAAGGACATAATGGTCCATCCAGTCTGCCCAGCAAGCTCCCATACTTATTAGTTACTCAGACCGCCAGGGTCAGGGCTCTTGTTGGTTACTGTTCCTTACCCTCCCACCACCATTGATGCAGAGAGCAATGTTGGAGTTGCATCAGAAGTGTAGTATCAGGCTTTTTGATTAAGGGTAGTAATTGCCGCATCAATCATGTTACCCCCATGCTTATTTATTTTCCCAGACTGTACAGATCAATGTTCTTGTTGGTTGTTGTCTGAATCCAATTCCTGTTTTCCTCTCTTCCCCCTGCCATTGAAGCAGCGAGCAGTGATGGAGTTGCATAAACAATATGAAGGCTTATTCGTTAAGGGTAATATCCGCCACGCCAGCAAGTTACCCCTATGCCTTACTACATTCCCCTCCCCCTTGCCTTTAGGGATCCACAATGTTTGTCCCATCCCTTTTGAAATCTTTCACAGGTTTAGTCTTCACCACCTCCTCCAGAAGGGCGTTCCAGGCATCCACCACCCTCTCAGTGAAGAAATATTTCCTGACATTAGTTCTGAGTTGTTGTCCTTGGAGTTTCATTTTGTGACCCCTAGTTCTATTGTTTCTTTCTAGCGGAAAAAGTTTGTTGTTGATCATTCATCATTAAAACCTTTCAAGCATCTGAAGATCTGTGTCATCTCCTCTGCTCCTCCTCTCCTCCAGGATGTACATATTTAGGTCCTTCAATCTCTCCTCATAAGTCATTTGATGGAGACCCCCCACCATTTTGGTGGCTTTTCTCTGGACCGCCTCCATCCTGTCTCTGTCTCTTCGGCGATCTGCGTCGGCCCTGCGTGGCAGACGCAGATCCGCTGGGGTCAGGAGCCCACATGACCACTACCGCTGCCACTAGAAAACCGGCCCTGCATCCAAGCCTCAACACCCGACCAACCCGGAAGCGATGCCACTCAGCCAAGACTGATGAGCACCACTTTGACTTCTCAAAATTCAGTTTCCAGCCCGGACGGCTCTACAACAGGACTCTCTCCATGAACTGTAACTAATACTAGTGTTTATCGCAGCCTCTCTTTCTTTGCTGATTAACATTAAGAATGCCCACTGCTTTTCTGCCCCTCAGTATACTATTCTTTTGTATCATCCTGTACATTAATTACTAACCTCACGGTATTTTATCCACAGCACTCCTCTTGTTTTTCCTTATCTCATCCTCTGTCACACCCGTTGAGAGACCATCCTCCCTTTCTACCCTCCCTTTCACCACCAGCTGCCCCCATGGCTTCATACCCGATCCCTCGTATACATTTTCCCCTCTCCAGACGTTCCCCCCCCCCCCCCCCCCCCCTGCAAATCCCTCATCCCTATCCTTGCCTCTCCTCTGACACAACTCCTAGGCCTCACTACCCTCTCCATAATACTCTTCAATGCACAATCCCTATCCAAAAATACACCCATCCTTAATGACCTCCTTATTGATTGTAAGCCTGACATCTGTGCAGTCACCGAGACATGGCTCAAAGATTCAGACACTGTCCTCATCAACCAACTCCCTACGTCCTCCTATGAAATCTTCTCTATCCATAGACCCAAAAAAAGAGGAGGAGGCATCTTGTTGGCAACCAAAAAATGTCTAAACCTCAAACCCATCCACATAGCTACCCCACCCAAGCTAGAAATAGGCCTCTTCATATCAGCTGCTTTGCAAATCTGTCTAGTATATGCTCCCCCCACCTGCCTAGAGTCTAACCCCTCATCCTTAATCAAATTCTTCGTTGACTGGATAAAACCCGACATCCCCTCCATCATCCTCGGAGACTTTAATCTCCACGTAGACTCACTACCCCGATCTGCATCATGCAAAACCCTCCTACAATCCCTCCACGCCATTGGTTTCCAGCAAATCATAGCATCTCCCATACACAAAGCTGGACATACACTGGACCTGATATTTATCAACTCTGACGTCCTTTCCACCTACCATCTCTCCTGCACCCCAGTCCCCTGGTCTGACCATCACCTAATAGAAGGCCTCCTCTCCATTAACATCCCTCCCCCAAACAACAACACCCTCTGCACTACTATAATATCCAGAAAATCCTGTCCTAGCGCCGAGCTAGCAAACACACTCTCCACCTCTTTACCCAATCTAATCTGCTCAGACCCTGACACAGCGCTAGCTTCCTGGAATAACCTTACAGGAGACATCGCCAACAGACTCTGTCCAGTCTCCAAATGAGACATAAGTGCCACCTCGAAATCCACTAAGCCATGGTACACACCAGAACTCAAATCCCTAAAAAGTACTCTCAGGCAAAAGGAGAGACAATGGCGTAAGGACCCAACCCCGCAACACTCCTCCATCTACAAAACAGCATTACACAGTTACAGACTCTCTACTCAAGAACACAAACGAGACTTCTATGCTAAAAAAATCCATGACTACAGTTTCAACCCCAAAGTGCTCTTTTCCCTCGTCTCAAGTCTTACCACTCCTATCCCCCCTACTATACCAGACGCTGACGCATCTTCCAAATGTGAAGAACTGGCCAACTACTTCCACAGCAAAATTGCAACCATCCTTTTAAGATTCCCCCCCTGCTAACTGTCCCCCCTACACCCCGCCTGCCCTCCCCACACCCTCCCAACTTGCAATGGCCGTCCTTGACCCTACCTGCACCAAAGAAGTTGAAAACATCCTCAAAAAACTCAAACCATCCTCTCATCCTGATGACACCATTCCCTCTAAAGCCCTATTGGCCATCCCTAACGCCATAGTCAGAGCTATAGCAGATATCATTAATTGCTCCCTCGCACATGGGTCTGTCCCAGACACACTCAAACACGTGGTAGTCAAACCCCTTCTCAAGAAACCCTCCCTAGACCCAAAAGACCCTTCCAACTTTCGCCCAATCTCTAACCTCCCCTTCATTGCCAAGCTTAAGGAAAGGGTTGTGAACTCACAACTCATGGACTATCTCGAAAATCATGCAATCCTCCATGCCTCTCAATTTGGTTTCCAGAAACACTTCAATACTGAATCGCTACTCCTCTCCCTATCCAACCACCTCCTCAGAGGCATGGGCCAAGGCCACAGCTACCTCCTCGATATTTCGGCAGCTTTCGACACCATTAGCCACCAGCACCTACTGACATGCCTGGAAAGCATCGGCATCTCAGCCTTGCCCTTGCCTGGTTCAAATCCTTCCTCTCAAACAGAAAGTTTTCCGTTAAAATTGGTAACTCCACATCTGCCCCACATCCCTTACATCAAGGAGTCCCTCAAGGCTCATCGCTCTCTTCCACGTCTACATCACCCCACTCTGCCAACTTCTCACTGATCTCAAACTTAAGTTCTATCTCTATGCTGATGATGTCCAGATCATCATCCCCATACACAACTCTATCTCCGATGCCCTGGAGCATTGGGAAAACTGCCTCGCAGCCATCAACCCCCCCTGCTCAACAGCCTCCATCTAGCCCTTAATATGAACAAAACTGAACTCCTACTCATCTCCCCCCACTCGTTCACCTCCGCTTCACTGTATAACAACCCCTAGTTTAACCTTCATTCAGCGCAACCATTTGTAAAGGACCTTGGAGTTCTCCTTGATCACCAATTAAGCATGAAGAACTATGTTAACTCTTAACTTAACTTAAAACTGGCTTCTTCAAACTTAACGTACTTAAAAAAAACTCAGACCTCTCCTACAAACCCAGGACTTCCGTACAGTGATCCAAGCTACCATCTCTTCCAAATTGGATTACTGCAATTCTCTCCTAGGGCTCCCGCATCCCACGATAAAACCACTACAAATGTTACAAAATGCCACAGCAAGACTCATTGCAAACTCCCGTAAACATGAACACATCACCCCCATCCTCAGAGACCTACACTGGCTCCCCATACCCTCTCACATACACTACAAAACCCCGACCATAGTACATAAACCATTCACGCCCACAACTCCAGATGGTTAGACCTTCCTTTCACTGCTCCCCAGTCCTCTCGACCGACCAGATCTGCCAACAAAGGTACCCTTCTTGTGCCCTCACTCAAAATAGCCCATCTCTCCTCTGCACGCGACCGCGCCATCTCGATTGCAGGTCCCGCTCTATGGAACACCCTGCCGCTCGACCTGCGCCTTGAACCATGTGTTATCAAATTCAAAAAGAAACTAAAAACGTTATTTAAACAAGCCTATCCAAAATAGACGGCCCATAATCCTGTCATTCTGTGTATCACTACATGGTGTCTATGCTTTCCTCATATTGAGGATACAGTTGTTTTGTTAATTTCTTTCTTCTTGGCTGCTCCTTTGTTCTCCCCCTCCAAGTTCATTTTTCCCTGTTAACATGTAATTCTCAAGCCTATTTCGCTCATTGTAAACCGGTATGATGTCCACAACTAATACCGGTATATAAATTTTTTTTTAAATAAATAGACAAACTTTACATTCTATCCCTTCCGTGATGTCACTCACAAAGACATTGAACAAAACCGGTCCTAACACCGATCCCTGTGGCACTCCATTTAACATGGTATTCTCTTCAGAGTAGGTTCCATTTACCCGTTGTCTTCTATCCATCAACCTGTTTGTAATCCATGCCACCATCTTGGCGTTCACTTCCAAGCTTCTCATTTTGTTCATGAGTCTTCTATGAGGGACCATATCAAAGGCTTTACTAAAATCCAAGTAAATCACATTGAGTGCTCTTCCCTGAATCCAATTATTTATTTATTTATTTATTTATTTGAAGCTTTTATATACCGGCATTAGTATGCAAACATCATACCGGTTCGCATTGCAACTAATAGGCTGAAAGTACAATCAACAGGGAGGGGAAACGGGAGAGAGTAAATACATAGTGCAGAGAGTATTGAAAATTACAAGCATTAGATTTAAACGGTAACAGGCTATTTACAAGAGTCTATAAGTAAAGTCTTAAATGGTAACAGGCTAATTACAAAATCTATATACAATTTAGGTACCAATTATAAGGGGCTGTCAATGGAGTTGGAGGGAGGGGAGGTAGAGGAGGTAAATGGAGATGATTAATCAGGATAGGCTTGTCGGAAGACCCAATCACCCAATCAAAGAAATCAATCAGATTTGGCTGACAGGACCTTCCCCGGTGAATCCGTGCTGTCTCAGATCGAGCAACCCACAAGATTGTAGGTAGTTTTCTATCCTATCTTTCAGCAGAGTCTTCATTTCCTAGCGTGTAGCCAGATGGACTGAGAACAAATAGGTTTATGCTCCCCTGCCAGCAGATGGAGACAGTCAGGTTTCTAAGCTGACGTCACCCTAGATACATCCCTGCAGTGACCTCAGCCAATTCAGTATCTCTCTGTCTCCTGGCAGATGTGGATGCTATCCCCACACCAGGAGCAGTGTCTAGCGGGACTGCAGCACTAATCCAAAGGAGTGAAAAGAAGATTGAGCCCCGCTCGCCTGCGGTCCCTCTGCCAGTTCAGAATTCCTAAGGCGATTTGCGAGATCCCTCAGAGGTGTGCCTTGGTCCGGTAGCTGGCTCCCGGCATGGACTTTGCTGTTAAGCAGCTGAAAAGCAGTGGGTTCAGAAGCAGAATGTGCTCGTGAAGGCTTAAGCCCTCTGGAGACCATCTCTGTACTCAGCCCTTAAGCGCTGAGCCCAGGTAAGTAGAGAAGAGCTCCTCTGAACCAGAGACGTGGAAAGGCTTCAGTAAGTCTTTCCTCCGGTCTCCTGGCTGGGCATGCCATACCGATATCGTTCCCGATCCCATGCGGGCGAAGGAAGGGTGGTTTCAGAGTGGGTTGAGTGGCCTCCCCCGGTGGGCTAGGCCACGCTTCAGGCTCGATGGTGATCCAGGGCGCCGCCATCTTGCACGCAGTTTGGTGCCGCACCATATTCCACCTTTGGCAATTGGTACGTGCGGTGTGGACCGTCATCCTGTGCGCCGTACACGCGCGCATAACTGTGAGCACATGCACAACCGGCCACTTAGTTCCATGTGCGCCGAGGCGAGTCTTGTGTGTGCTCGGGAAGCATTAACCGGCTAAACGCAGAAGCTACAGAGGTTATGGCAGCAGCAGCAAAGAAGCTCAGATGACGCTGCCTTTGTGCCGCCTGCCATATTAGGGCTGCACAGTCTGACCTGCAATCCTGCCTGTGTCAGCACTGTGAGGAGCCCAGGGAGGACTGGACTCCCAGAACTTTTCCAAATTCGTCCATCCCAGTCGGAGGACGAGTCAGCCACGACCTTATCTGACAGCACCCCGGACCTCAGCAATTCCAGGGCTGCATCCTCCCCGGGAGAGGGCAGTTCAACGGCCCCTAACCCGGGTCCCCTAGGGCCAAATATGGACCTGGCAGCCTTCTTTTGGTTGGAATTTTTCCAGGGCCTTCAAGCCTTTGTTCAGGCGCAGTCAGCCACTGCCCCGGACCGGGCAGTGTCCCACCTGGAAAGGCCTCACCCTCCCAGTACTGACAACAGGCCTTGGAACATGCCTCACAAAGGGTATCCCTGATAGGACCCAGACACAACGGATAACAACGGGGATTCCTTAGAGGATGGGGAAATCCCCCCAGGCCTGGAGCCGTACCTGACCATGCTGCGATTTTTCCACAGAGATGAATTACCGGCCCTGGTCTTCCAGACCCTGAAGACTCTGGGAGTTCCGGGCATGGGACCCTATGTCGGAGCCAAAGAAGAACCCCATCCTGGTGTCTCTACAGAAAGCCTCTTGCTATTTCCCGATGCTGGAAGCCATCCATGTGTTGATTGACTTGGAATGGGAAGCCCCAGAGGCAAGTTTTAAAAGAGGTCAGCTTTGGAGGCCTTGCATCCTCTGGAGCCAGCGGTCAAGGAACGCCTGCGTTACCCGAAAGTGGACACCATGGTCTGAGACATCTCGAAGCTAACAACTATCATTTTGAGGGAGGGCTGGCCTTGAAGGATGCGCACAATAGGCGGTTAGAATCCATCCTTAAGCAAGCCTTTGACACGACAGCAATGACGCTGCAGATTGCTTCCTGCTGTGCCCTGGTGGCTCACTCCTGTCTCGAGAGAGAGGCAGATAGCTCTTGGGCACATGCCGGAGAGGTGATTGAACCCGCTGCAGCCTTCCTGGTGGACACAAGCTCGAATCTAGTGCATACCTCTGCCAGAGGAGTAGTCTCACTTGCGGCGGCCAGAGGACAGCTATGGTTGTGAAACTGGTCAGCGGCAGGGCCGGTGCAAGGGGATTTGGCGCCTTAGGCGAGCCTTCTCCCTTGCCCCCTCCCCCCCGGGTCGCGCTGCCACCCCCCCCCCCCCCCCCGGGCTTGGCCCCGACTCCTACCTCATTCTCGATCACGCCCGTTGACTGTGTGGTTTTCTGGGTCGCGACCAGGTTGGGCACTGCTTGCGGCCCGCCAAATCTCCAATCCTCTTTGCCCTCGCTTGTGGCCCCAAATGACTCGCACCCAGTGGTGCACCAAGGGTCTCCGGCGCCCAGGGGCCAATGCATTTGTGTGCCTCTCCAGCATCCCCCCCCCCCTTAATCCTTTTTTTACTAATGCTTAAAGTCACAGAAAATCAGTGGCGTCTCTAGTCAGAAGAATCTTTTGGGGAGGGAGCCAAAATGACATTTCCTCATCACACCCACCTCTAGGGCATGGATCCTGCTTTAAAATTGGTTATAAAAAAAAGTGTTAAATTCCAAAGGGTCTTCTGCGTAATTTTAAAAAGCTGGCCAGTTTCACACTATATAATTATTTGATAGCCTCATTCAGCTAATTCTATATGGCTATGAGAGTGAAGTCTGGAATATATAGGAAGGGTCGGAATGTCAATATAAATCCTGCACCTCCAGTTCTGTAACTCTGTGCATCCACTGAAATTCCCCCAAACAATGGAGCTTGGATGTTTCCCTTACAACTCATTATACTAAAAGATATTTTCAAATTCTGGTGTCACCTACAGTAACAGCAGCACAAACACCTTCCACTGCCAGGCACATTATGAACGAACACAAAACCTCGCAAAAAAGACACTCAAAATCTATACTGCAGTCCCATTGTAACATTTATTTAAAACTTTTTATATACCGACGTTCATAGACATATCACATCTGTTTACAAATAAATGAGGGATAAGTTGAAACTGAGAGGGAAATATAAAGTTACATATAACGGGTATACAAAACTTGGAAGAGTGACCTAGGCGAGAGGAGTTAAATAGATAGAACAATAACTATAATATCAATGTTTGTATGGTTCTGGAGGATGGTGGTAGAGATGGGAGGTGCTATGGTGGGGGAAGCTAATTCAAGTGTAGGCTTGTTCGAAAAGCCACGTCTTAAGCTTTTTTTTGAAGTTGGCAGTGCAGTGTTCTAGGCGGAGATCTGGTGGCATCGAGTTCCATAGAGTTGGGCCTGCTATAGTTAGTGCTCGTTTTTTGGTAGATATGAGTTGGGTGATATTGTGGGTGGGAGTGGCTAAGGTTCCTTCGTAGGGGGTTCTGGAGGGTCTATTGGAGGTGCGGTCTTGGAAGGATTTATTTAGCCAGGTAGTGTTTTGATTGTTTAAGGTTTTATGGATAATTGTGAGGCTCTTATAAAGGATTCTCGAAGTGATCGGGAGCCAATGGAGGTCTTTGAGGATCGGAGTGATGTGCTCTGATCTGCGTGAGTTAGGATTCTAGCCACCGCATTTTGCAGCATTTGAAGGGGTCTGATTGAAGTTGCTGGAAGGCCTAAGAGAAGGGAATTACAGTAATCGTTCTTAGTGAAAAGGGTAGCTTGGAAGACTGTTCGGAAGTCATTGTGGTGTAGTAATGGTCTTAGTTTTTTCAGTACCTGCAGTTTGTAAAAACAGTCTTTGGTAGTGTTGTTGATATGTTTTTGGAGGCTGAGGTGGTTATCCAGAGTGAAGCCTAAATTTCTAACATGTTGGGAGAAAGTGAAGGGATGCACTGAGGGTGGTTGGTTGAGGCGAGCTGGGGAGATAAAGAGCAGCTCTGTTTTCGATGTATTTAAGGCCAGCTTGAGATTAGTGAGGAGGGAGTTGATTGAAGAAAGGCAGTTGTTCCAGGTTTTAAGCGCATTAGGAACAGAGTCAGTGACAGGGATGAGAATCTGTACATCATCAGCAAAGATGTAATGCATGAGACCAAGGTTGGCAAGAAGTTGGCATAAGGGCAGCAGGTAAATGTTAAAGAGGGTGGGGGAGAGAGAGGATCCCTGTGGTACACCACGAGTTAAATTAATGGGGTTCAATTCGTGGTTACCTATTTTTACTTTATACTGGCGATTATTTAGGAAAGATGCGAACCAGCTTAGGGCTGTACCTGATATACCTATGTCTGTAAGGCGTTCAATGAGAATATCGTGGCTGACGGTGTCAAAGGCTGAGGAAATGTCTAATAGGGCGAGAATAAATGATTGACCCTTTCCATACCCTTAAGGATGGTGTCAGATAGGGATAGTAAAAGGGTTTCTGTATTGAAGAATTTCCTGAAGCCAAATTGGGATGGGTAGAGGAGGTTGTTATTTTCAAGATGATCAATGAGCTGTAAGTTGACGACTCTCTCCAAACGTTTAGCTAGGAAAGGGAGGTTGGATATTGTTCTAAAGTTAGCTGGGTCTGAAATGTCTAAGTTTGGTTTTTTTAAGATGGGTTTGAGGATGGCTTGTTTCAGAGCCGAAGGGACTTGTCCTAGGGTGAGTGAGCTGTTTATAATTTCCGATAAGGGTTTGGCAATTGTATCAGGAATGGTAAGGAGGGCTTTAGTAGGAATAAAGTCCTCAGGGTGTGTAGAGGGTTTCATTTTCTTTAGTAGGTTAGATAACTCTGAAACGTAGGTGGTGTCGAAAGAGTCTAGGGGGATGCCGGCGTTTTTGTGTCTGGGAGGTGGAGGGGAAGGTGGGAAATTTGCAATGAGGTTACTTATTTTGCTATGGAAAAAGGTTGCTAGTCCATTGCATTTGTTTTTTGCTTCATCGGAGAATGGAGTGGGGCTTGGTTTTGTGAGAAGTGAGACATGGGCAAAGAAGGCTTTGGCATCATATTGGTAGTGATGGATTTTATGAGAGTAGTAATCTTTTTTTAGTTTGTAGGATAGTGGTTCTGTAGGAATTGAGGGTGTTTTTGTAGTCTGCTCAGAGGGAGGAGCAAGGGTTCTTGCGCCATTTCCGTTCTTTGGTTCTTAGCTGAAGTTTGACGGATTTAAGTTCTGCTGGGAACCACATTTTTTTTAATTATATGGTTTTATTTCTTTGGATGTAATAGGACATACTTTGTCGGCAATGTCTTTGGTGATTCTGCTCCAAGAGCAGTGGGCAGAGTCCATGTTGGTGAGGTCCAATTTTCCGAGTTCGGATGTGAGGGAGGAGGGCTAGATCTTCTTGAGAGCATGGTTTCCTATAGTAAATGAGGTTGCTTTGTTTTACGTTGGGAGATGGATTTTTATTTAGGGTGAGCTTGGAGGTTATAAGAGAGTGATCAGACCAGGGAACTGGGGTGCAAGTGGGGGCTTCTGTGGTGATGATGTGGGAGTTAGTGAAAATTAAGTCTAATGTATGTCCAGCTTTGTGTAGGGCTAGATTAGGTTTGGGTAAATCCTAAGACTGTGATAGCGGATAAGATAGATTCACAAGCGGGGGAATGCTGTCCACATGGAGATTGAAATCCCCCAGGATAATGGCTGGACTATCCAAATCTATCTTCTCTGCAATAAATTCAATGAGTGGGGAGGGGTTGCTGTTGAGGAAACCGGGAGGGGGTGTAAATGAGACAAATTTGAAGCTGTGGGGATTTGAAGAAACCTATTTCGTAATTATGGGGAAGGGTTAACAACCGGGGGGGGATTAGTTTCAATTCTTTCTTTGAGGCCAGTAGAAGGCCGCCTCCTCTTTTTTTGAGTCTAGGAAGGGAGTGGATGTCGTAGAGGTCTGTGGGGAGTTAATTCAAAAGGACTATGTCCGTTTGTTTGAGCCATGTTTCTGTGATAGCACAGATGTCTGGCTGAGTGTCTAGTAAAAGGTCATTAAGGATCAGGGGTTTTTTTTGTTAGTGATTGGGAGTTGAAGAGGAGGAGTGATAGTGAGGCTAGACAGAGGAATTGTGTTAGGGGGGAGATCATAATGGGTACTAGCGCTCTCAAATTGGAGGGAGGCGTAAGGAGGTAAATCCTTTTTTGGGTAAAGGGTTGGTGGCGAAGTATAGGAATAGGGTAAGACTATATTGTGAGGAGGGGGAGGGTGAGAGATTTATTTTATTTATTTATTTATGAACTTTTAATATACTGACATTCGTATAACACATCACGCCGGTTTACAATTAACTATTAGAAAGGAAAATTACATTGAAACGGGGGAGGGGGCAGGGGGACAGGCAGGAAAAGGGAGAGAGAAGAGGGTATAATTTGTATGTATGCCTAGCTAGGCCTTGGCTCTTACCCCGGTAGGTGTGCGCCGAATGCGCAAGCCTTTGTACAAATAGACGCTGCTTCGTGGTATTGGGTCAGGCCTTTAGAAGGTGGTCCTGTCTGGTCAGGGGCGCACACAGATGATGTTGGTCTAGTTGGGTCTCTGGCTGGTCGCAGGCGGGTCGGGTCGTAGTGCTGGTCACCAGGCTGGAGGGAGGGCACATGCGGTCTGCAGCCCTTTTTAAGACAGTAGGTATCCTATAGCATATGAATCTCTTGGCAGGTGAGTGCTGAATGCATGAGACATTTTGTAGGATCCATGTGTTGGGGTAGACAGGGCCGAGTCGTTGCGGTCTGGTCCGAAAATCGGTCCTGGAGGGGGGCTTTTCCGGATAGTCTGCGCGGTCACTGGTGCTTGCTGCTTCGTGGTGGGATTTCCTTTAGACCGTGGGGGGTTAATGGTCACGAAGGCAGAGGGAGCAACTGGAATCACCCGAAGGATGAGCACAAAGTGGCGCACTAAGGGGCCTGCCCCTTAGTTGTGCTCCTTCAGCGCATGCCGGGCAGCGCGCGCCGCCGGAGGAAAGGTAGAAGAATTTAAAGAGCCTACCCGGCTCTTCCGCTGACATCACAGGGGAGGCGAGCCTCGGGGTGGGCCTCGGGCTCGGCGATCTGGTGGTCTTCGGGTCAGTCCTGCAGTGGTTTCGGGGGGAGACTAGGGGAGACCAGGGGGAGAGACTAGGGTGGTTTCAGGGGGGTTGACTTCGAGGGGTTGGAATTGGGGTAAGCCTGTCTGAAGAGCCAGGTCTTAATGCCTTTTTTGAAGTTGGGTAGGGAGGGTTCAAGACGGAGGTGTGTGGGGAGGGAGTTCCAGAGGGCGGGGCCTGCGATGGTGAAGGCTCTTTCTCTGGTGGTGGATAGGTGGGCTGTTTTGAGGGGGGGTGTGTGGAGGGTGCCTGTGGAGGTGGATCTTGTCTGGCGGGTTGAGAGGTGGAAGTGGGGCATTTCTTTAAGCCAGGGGGAGTTGTTTTTGTAGAGAGTGTTGTGAAGAATAGTTAGGGTTTTGTATTGGGAGCGGAAATGGATGGGCAGCCAGTGTAGGTCTACTAGGATGGGTGTGATATGCTCTCTTTTAGGTGTGTTAGTAAGGATTCGAGCCATGGCGTTTTGAAGAGTTTGAAGTGGTTTGATGGTGGAGAATGGGAGGCCTAGTAGCAGGGCGTTACAGTAGTCCACTTTGGAGAAATTGGTGGACTGTAGGACTAATCTGAAATCTTGAGTGTGGAGTAAAGGCTTGAGTTTTTTGAGGATCTGAAGTTTGTAGAAACCTGTTTTGAGGAGGGACTTGATGTGTGGCTTGAAATTCAGGTGTTGGTCAAGGGTGACTCCCAGGTCTCTTACGGAGGGGGGTAGTGTGGGGGAGATGTTGGGGTGCGGTGGTGTGGTGGAGGAGTTGTGTTCAGGTTGCTTGGATATAAAGAGTAGTTCGGTTTTGGTTGCATTGAGAGCAAGGTGAAGGTTGGTTAGTAGGGAGTTGATGGTGACTTCCAGATAGCGAATGGAATCAGGGTATGGAAGGTTTTTGAGAACTGGTGTGCCTCCATACCTGTGTCGCCACGGACCACCTCGGTGGCTCACATCCTATCTTTTCTTCAACAGGGACTGGACAAGGGTCTGGCCTACAACTCGCTGAGAGTGCAAGTCTTTGCCCTCGGCTCTCTACTTCATCAACGAGAGGGAACTTCCCTTTCCTCTTACCCGGATATCATCCGATTCCTCAGGGGGGTGAAGCACGTGAAACCCCCGGTCCACACTCTTTATCCTTTGTGGAGTCTCAATCTCGTTCTCCGAATCTTGGTCGGACCACCCTTTGAACCCATGCATTCCGCGACCCTCAAGGATATTACTCTCAAAACAGTTTTCCTGGTAGCTATCTGTTCTGCCCACAGAATCTTGGAGCTTCAAGCACTCTCGTGCAGAGAGCCCTACCTTCGTTTTACGGATTCGGGAGTTTCCTTGCGCACTGTGCCTGCTTTTTTGTCCAAGGTGGTTTCCGAGTTCCACTTGAATCAGACGGTAGAGCTTCCGTCCTTCTCAGCGGATGCATCTGCGGATCTACACAAGCTAGATGTCAAGCATATCCTCATTCGCTATCTGGAAGTCACTAATGATTTTCGCTTGTCGGACCATCTTTTTGTTCTCTGGCATGATCCGAAGAAGGGGGCCAAAGTGTCAAAAACTACCATTGCTCGCTGGCTGAAGGAGGTGATCTCTGTGGCCTACATTGGAGCGGGTCGACAACCTCCGGCGGGTGTCAAGGCCCATTCTCTTCGAGCTCAAGCTGCTTCCTGGGCGGAGATCCAGGAGATTTGTCGAGTGGCAACTTGGAAATCGTTACATACCTTTACTCGTCATTATCGTCTACACATACAGTCACCTACTTTTGGCTCCTTTGGCTCTAGGGTCATTCGAGCAGGGCTTTCCGGGGCCCACCCTACGTAGGGAAGCTTTGGTACATCCCACTGTCTGGACTGATCCTGGTACGTACAGGGAAAAGAAAATTATTCCTTACCTGCTAATTTTCGTTCCTGTAGTACCAGGGATCAGTCCAGACGCCTTCCCTGACTGTTTATTGGGTTTGGGATTGCCTCTCTGCTCAAATTGTTCTTCAGTGCCTTTTTTCCTTTGGCTGGATAATGGTTCATTCTGGAAGTTTGTTGTTTGACACTGTTTTGTGCCTTTTGCACATTGCTTGTTACTTAATTCTATTGTTCTTGATCCATCCTGATTTTCCTCTTTGCTTTGACATACTCCATACTGAGGATTAGTAGAGGGTGCACTACCTTATAAGGAAGCATCCTTCAAAGTTCTATTTGACTCCATCTGCTGGAAGGGGGAGATAACCACTGTTTGGACTGATCCTTGGTACTACAGGAACGAAAATTAGCAGGTAAGGAATAATTTTCTTTTGAATATCCGATTAGATTTAGAGCGGCCATTTGTACAGACGAGTTGCCTGCACGGATTTAGCTGGGTAATGCTAGATGTTGTACTAACTGGCTAAACTTTAAAATCATGCGCTGATCTGTCCTTTTATTTATTTGTTTGTTTTTTGCTAAACTTATGCTAGACAAAACCTTTAGCTAGACAAAAAGTGGTGGGGGGAGGGCAGGATTTTTAATTGGAAGAATGGAGGGAGAAGACCAAACATTGAGCAGGACTTTGTTGCAACATAATAGGCAAACTGAATGCATTAAGTGGTCCTTACCTGCTGATATCTTCTATGATTCTGGTTTTGATATGCTGCTTGCCTTATTACAGTATATGCATCTGTTCTCTTGTACCCATTTTAGTTTCTTGCTGTCCATTTCACCACTGGACCCTTTATTTACTACAGATTAATTTTCAACCTAGATGATTTCTTACGATCTACCTCTTATCTTTAGCCATTCCTATATACCTGCTCTATTCTCATATTTAGTGTCTTTCATTTGATTGATTGCAATTTGGATTGGAATCCGCCTTAAAACTAATTTAAGAAAAAGTGGCATATCACATGTTTATCAATAAATACTACAAGTTTAAAAGTGTTGGAGTAAAGTACTGTAAGGAAGTGTTCTTCCATACAAAGAACGGACCCCAGTTGAGATGGTATTGACATTGAAAAAGTCATGCGACAGCCACAGAGAACATCTGGCAGTAGGGGAGTAATACTACAGCTAGAGATCTTATAGGATCTGAGGTCCTGTAAAAATGACCTGATGGTGTAACCAGCCTTCTCTCTTTGCAGGGTTTACTGCCTGGAGAAGCGAGAAGAGCGACAAGACCGCTTGGAGTTTATTGATAAACAGTTGGACTTATTGACCCAGGATTACAAGCTGAAAATAAAACGGGTGACAGAGGAAGTGGAGAGACAGGTATAAGAGCCCATTAGTATTTCTGGGGCTAGAGAACGTTTAGGTCCTACGCTGAATGGTGGAGAGGGTGGCAGGCTTGGAAGGAGCAGGAGATGTAGGATAGGGAGTCTACACTGAGTGACTAGGGGATGGTAAACACCGGAACAATAG